>NW_025212218.1:10516-24255 GCF_004010195.1 Chiloscyllium plagiosum
TATCCGTGATCCCAGTCTGATTCACCATGATCCTGACCTCACTATCCGTGATCCTTGTCTGCTTCACTGTGATCCTGACCTAACTATCTGTGATCCCAGTCTGCTTCACCGTGATCCTGACCTAACTATCTGTGATCCCAGTCTGCTTCACTGTTATCCTGCCCTAACTATCCGTGATCACAGTCTGCTTCACCATAATCCTGACCTAACTATCCGTGATCCCAGTCTGCTTCACCATAATCCTGACCTAGCTATCTGTGATCCCAGTCTGCTTCACTGTGATCCTGCCCTAACTATCCGTGATCCCAGTCTGCTTCACCATTATCCTGACCTAACTATCTGTGATCCCAGTCTGCTTCACTGTGATCCTGACCTAACTATCCGTGATCCCAGTCTGCTTCACCGTGATCCTCACCTCACTATCCATGATCCCAGTCTGCTTCACCGTGATCCTGACCTAACTATCCATGATCCCAGTTTGCTTCACTGTGATCCTGACCTAACTATCCGTGATCCCAGTCTGCTTCACCGTGATCCTCACCTAACTATCCGTGATCCCAGTCTGCTTCACCGTGATCCTCACCTAACTATCCATGATCCCAGTCTGCTTCACCGTGATCCTGACCTAACTATTCGTAATCCCAGTCTGCTTCACCATGATCCTGACCTAACTATCTGTAATCCCAGTCTGCTTCACCATGATCCTGACCTAACTATCCGTGATCCCAGTCTACTTCACCGTGATCCTGACCTAACTATTCGTGATTCCAGTCTGCTTCACTGTGATCCTGACCTAACTATCCGTGATCCCAGTCTGCTTCACCGTGATCCTGACCTAACTATTTGTGATCCCAGTCTGCTTCACTGCGATCCTGACCTAACTATCCGTAACAACTGAATAACTTCTCTTTCCAATGCTCCCTCTTTCTCCAAACCAAAGGAGTAGCCATGGGCACCCGCATGGGCCCCAGCTCTGCCTGCCTCTTCGTAGGATATGTGGAACAGTCCATCTTCCGCAGCTACACTGGCACCACTCCCCACCTTTTCCTCCGCTACATCGATGAATGTATCGGCGCTGCCTCGTGTTCCCACGAGGAGGTTGAACAGTTCACCCATTTTACCAATACCTTCCACCCCGACCTCAAATTCACCTGGACTGTCTCAGACTCCTCCCTCCCCTTCCTAGACCTCTCCATTCCTATCTCAGGCGACCGAATCAACACGGACATTTACTATAAACCGACCGACTCCCACAACTACCTAGACTACACATCCTCCCACCCTGCCCCCTGTAAAAACGCCATCCTATATTCCCAATTCCTTTGTCTCCGCTGCATCTGCTCCCAGGAGGACCAATTCCAAAACCGTTCAACCCAGATGGCTTCCTTCTTGAAGGACCGCAATTTCCCACCAGACGTAGGCGACGATGCCCTCCACTGCATCTGTTCCACTTCCCGCCCCTCCAACCGCCACCAGGACAGAACCCCACTGGTCCTCACCTACCACCCCACCAACGTATCATCCGCCGCCATTTCTGCCACCTCCAAACGGACCCCACCACCAGTGATATATTTCCCTTCCCTATCAGCGTTCCGAAAAGACCACTCCCTCCGTGACTCCCTCGTCAGGTCCACACCCCCCACCAACCCAATCTCCACTCCCGGTACCTTCCCCTGCAACCGCAAGAAATGCAAAACTTGCGCCCACATCTCCCCCCTTACTTCCCTCCCATGCCCCAAGGGATCCTTCCATATCTGCCACAAATTCACCTGCACCTCCACGCACATCATTTACTGCATCCGCTGCACCCGATGTGGCCGCTTCTATATTGGGGAGACAGGCCGCCTACTTGCGGAACGTTTCAGAGAACACCTCCCTTCCTTTTATCTTAGCCTGCTGGACACACTTTCCTCATTCCTGAAGAAGGGCGTATGCCCGAAACGTCGATTCACCTGTTCCTTGGATGCTGCCTGACCTGCTGCGCTTTTCCAGCAACACATTTTCAGCTCTGATCTCCAGCATCTGCAGCCCTCACTTTCTCTCTAACTATCTGTGATCCCAGTCTGCTTCACTGTGATCCTGACCTAACTATCCGTGATCCCAGTCAGCTTCACCGTGATCCTGACCTAACTATCCGTGAACCCAGTCTGCTTCACCGTGATCCTGACCTAACTATCTGTAATCCCAGTCTGCTTCACCGTGATCCTGACCTAACTATCCGTGATCCCAGTCTGCTTCACCGTGATTCTGACATAACGATCCGTAATCCCAGTCTGCTTCACATTAATTCTAAGTTTCTTCAGATTCCTTCTTATCTCCTTCACAATGATCCCAGCTTGCTTCCCGCTTTGCCCCATGTTCCCACAGGAGAATAGGGTTGATAATCCAGGAGCAGGGTTCCAGGCTGGTGGCGCAGTCCTGATTCCTGTTTTCCTGCTCCCTATGATGAGGCACTAGAGCTGGCAATACGGCATGACAACTGCTTTATCATGGACAGTGAGGTCGGAGTGCAATCACAACAGAGCAAGTGGCCCCATTGAACAGGCCTGACAGGTGAGGGTGCGTGGTGCTGTTCCCGATACAGCTAAAAATCACACAACACCAGGTTATAGTCCAACAGGTTTATTGGAGTTAAAATCACACAACACCAGATTATAGTCCAACAGATTTATTTGAGTTAAAATCACACAACACCAGATTATAGTCCAACAGGTTTAATTGGAAGCATTAGCTTTCGGAGCGCCGCTCCTTCACCCGGTGGTTGTAAAGGAGCACCTGATGAAGGAGCGTTGCTCCGAAAGCTAGTGTGCTTCCAATTAAACCTGTTGGACTATAACCTGGTGTTGTGTGATTTTTAACTTTGTACACCCCTGTCCAACACCGGCATCTCCAAATCATGAGGTTAATTTGAAAGTACAAGCTTTCAGAGTGCTGTTCCTTCATCAGGTAGCTTGTGGGGCAGGATCATAGGGCACAGAATTTATAGTAAAAGGTTGAAGTGACATACAGCTGATGTGGTGGATTGAACAAGCCGAGATGGCTGTTAAGTCTTTAATCACTTATAATAATGCAAGGTAAGGCTTTTATTTTTTCTTTATCTTTCTTTTTCATATATTCAAGTGCATTGTTTGGGTTTAGTTAGTTCATATAAAGCTAAGCTTACAATGGCAGGGGACCTCAAAACCGTGGCATGTGCCTCTTGCTTGATGTGGGCGCTTAGGAATGTGTATGACATTCCTGACTCTTACACTTGCAAGAAGTGTGTCCAGCTGCAGCTCTTGTTTGACCGCATGACGGCTCTGGAGCTGCAGATGGACTCACTGTGGAGAATCCGCGATGCTGAGGAGGTTGTGGATAGCACGTTTAGTAAACTGGTCACACCGCAGGTTAGAACTTCTGAGGGAGACAGTGAATGGTTGATCAAAAGGCAGAAAAAGAGTAGGAAGGCAGTGCAGGTGTCTCCTGCGGTCATCTCCCTCCAAAACAGGTATACCGTTTTGGGGAAGATGGCTCACCAGGGGAGGGGCTGCAGTTGCCAGGATCATGGCACTGTGGCAGGCACTGCTGTTCAGAAGTGCGGGAAAAAGACTCGTAGGGCCATAGTCATGGGGATTCTATTGTGAGGGGAGTAGATAGGTGGTTCTGTGCTGAAAACAAGACTCCCGGATGGTATGTTGCCTCCTCGGTGTTCAGTTCAGGGATGTCACCGATTGGCTGCAGAGCATTCTAAAAGGAGAGGGTGAACAGCCAGTTGTCGTGGTGCATATAGGCACCAACAATATAAGTAGAAAATGAGATGAAGTCCTGAAAGCAGAATTCAGGGAGCTAGGAGAGAAATTAAAGAGGAGTACGTCAAAGGGGATGGCTACCAGTGCCACGAGCTAGCCAATGCAGAAATGAAAGAAAAGGCAGGATGAACACGTGGCTTGAGGGATGGTGTAGGAGGGAGGGGTTCAGATGTTTGGGACATTGGGACTGGTTCTGGGGAAGGTGGGACTATTACAAAAGGGACGGTCTACATCTGAACCAGACCGGAACCAATATCCTTGGGGGGGTTTTTGCTACTGCTGTTGGGGAGGTTTTAACCTAATGTGGCAGGGGGCTGGGAACCAGAAGAGAAAACAAGTAGCCAGTGAGGTGGAGACTGGAGACTGTAAGAATTATGAAGATAGCATTAATAAAGGGAAGAGTAGGCAGAGAGTGGAAGAGCACAAAAAAAACTGGTGTCATGAAATGCATCTACTTTAATGCAAGGAGTATAGTGTGTAAGGCAGATGAACTTAGGGTTTGGATTGGTGCCTGTGAGTATGATGTTATTGCAATCACAGAGACTTGGTTGAAGGAAGGGCATGATGATTGGCAATTAAATGTTCCAGGATATAGACGCTTCAGACAGGACAGGGAGGGAAGTAAAAAGGCAGGTGGAGTTGCATTGCTGTTCAAGGCCGATATCACGGCTGTGCTAAAGGAACACACTATGGAGGTCTTGGGTAGTGAGACATTATGTGTGGAGCTGAGAAATAAAAAGGGTGCAGTCACACTGTTGGGGCTGTATTACAGGCCTCCCAACAGTGAGCGTGAGGTAGAAGAACAAATAGGTAAACAGATTGTGGAAAGATGTAGAGGCAATAGGGTAGTGGTGATGGGAGATTTTAATTTTCCCAATATTGACTGGAATACACTTAACGTCAGAGGTCCGGATGGGGTAGAATTTGTAAGAAACGTCCAGGAGAGTTTTTCAGAGCAGCATGTCAATAGTCCAACGAGGGAAGGGACCATACTGGGGAACGAGCCAGGACAGGTGGTAGAAGTTGCGGTGGGGGATTTCTTTGGGAACAGTGACCACAATTTTGTAAGTTTTAGAATACTCGTAGATAAAGAAGCGAGTGGTCCTAAGGGAAGAGTGCTGAACTGGGCCAATGCCAATTATATCAAAATTAGGCAGGAGCTCGGAAATGTGGATTGGACACAGCTATTTGAAGGGAAGTCTACATTTGAGATGTGGGAGGCTTTCAAAGATAGGTTAACAATAGTGCAGGATAGGCATGTCCCATTAAGGCAAAGGATAGGAAGGGCAAGATTCGTGAACCGTGGATGACAGGAGAAATTGTATGACTAGCCAAGAGGAAAAGGGAAGCACGGTGGCACAGTGGTTAGCACTGCTGTCTCACAGCGCCAGAAACCCGGGTTCAATTCCTGCCTCAGGCAACTATTTGTGTGGAGTTTGCATATTCTCCCCGTGTCTGCGTGGGTTTCCTCTGGGTGCTCCGGTTTACTCCCGCAGTCCAAAAATGTGCAGGTTAGGTGAATTGGCCATGCTAAATTGCCCGTAGTGTTAGGTGTAGGGGAATGGGTGTGGGTGGATTGCTCTTCGGAGGGTCAGTGTGGACTTGTTGGGCCGAAGGACCTGTTTCCACACTGTAAGTAATCTAATCTAATCAAATAAGGTCTAGGCAGCTAAGAACAGAATGGGCCCTGGAAGAATATCGGAAGAGTAGGACAAGACTTAAATGAGGAATCAAGTGGGCTAAAAGGGGTCATGAAATAGCTTTAGCAAGGAAAATCCCAAAACATTTTATTCTTATATAAGAAGCAAGTGGGCAATTAGAGAAAGGATTGGTCCACCAAAGGATAACAAAGGAAGGCTGTGTGTCGAACCTGAGAGAATGGGTGAGATTCTGAATGAGTACTTTGCATCAGTGTTCACTGAGGAGAAAAACATGATGAATGTTGAGATTAGAGATAGAAGTTTGATTAGTCTGGATCACATTGACATAAGTAGGGAAGATATGTTGGGTAGGATCTATCCCAGGTTGCTGAGGGAGGCGAGAGAGGAAATAGCTAGGGTCCTGACAGATATCTTTGTGGCATCCTTAAATACAGGTGAGAGGTGCCGGAGGACTGGAGGATTGCTCATGTTGTCCCCCTGTACAAAAAGGGTAGTAGGGATATTCCAGGTAACTACAGACGTGAGTCTGACGTCAGTGGTGGGAAAGTTGCTGGAGAGGGTACTGAGGGATAGGATCTATCTATATTTAGAACAGAATGGGCTTATCAGTGATAGGCAACACGGTTTTGTGCGGGGGAGATTGTGCCTTACCAACTTAATAGAGTTCTTCAAAGAAGTGACCAAGTTGATAGATGAAGGAAGGGCTGTTGATATCATATACATGGCCTTTAGTAAGGCGTTTGATAAGGTTCCCCATGGTGGACTAATGGAGAAAGTGAAGTACAGGGTGTTCTAGCTAGGTGAATAAAGAACTGGTTGAGCAACAGGAGACAGAGAGTAGTAGTTGAAGGGAGTTTCTCAAAATGGAGAAAGGTGACCAGTGGTGTTCCACAGGGGTCAGTGTTGGGGCCACTGTTGCTTGTAATATACATAAATGATCTGGAAGAGGGCACTGTTGGTATGATCAGCAAGTTTGCAGATGACACGAAGATTGGTGGGGTAGCAGAAAGCATAAGGGAATGTCAGTGAATAGAGGAGGTTATAGATAGACTGGAGAGTTAGACGGAAAAGTGGCAGATGGATTTAAATCCAGACAAATGTGAGGTCATGTATTTAGGCAAGACTAATTCTAGAGCGAATTATACAATGAATGGAAGAGCCTTGGGAAAAGTTGATGAGCAGAGAGATCTGGGAGTGCAGGTCCATTGTACCCTGAAGGTTGTTTCACAGGTGGATAGAGTGGTCAAGAAGGCATATAGTATGCTTGCCTTCATCAGACGGGGTATTGAGTATAAGAGCTGGCAAGTCATGTTAAAATTGTACAAGACATTGGTTTGGCTGCATTTAGAATACTGTGTACAGTTCTAGTTGGCACATTACCAAAAGGATGTGGACGCTTTGGAGAGGGTGCAGAGAAGGTTTACGAGGATGTTGCCTGGTATGGAAGGTGCTAGCTATGAAGAAAGGTTGAGTAGGTTAGGTTTATTTTCATTAGAAAAAAGGAGATTGAGGGGGGAGACCTTATTAGGTTTATAAAATCATGAAGAGTATAGACAGGGTGGATAGAGACAAGCTTTTTCCCAGGGTAAAGGATTCAATAATGAGAGGTCATGCTTTCAAGGTGAGAGGTGGAAAGTTTAAGGGGGATACATGCGGCAAGTACTTCACACAGAGGGTAGTGGGCATTTGGAGCGTGTTGCCAACAGAGGTAGTAGAGGCAGGCACGGTAGATTCATTTAAGATGCGTCTGGATAAATGCATGAGTCGGTGGAGAGTAGAGGGTTACAGATGCTTAGGAACTGACTGACAGGTTTAGACAGTACATTTGGATTGGCTCAGGCTTGGAGGCCGAAGGGCCGAAGGGCCTGTTCCTGGGCTGTAAATTTTCTTTGTTCTTTCTTTGTTCTTAATAAGGATGCAGGTTTTGATGGATTAATATCAAAACCTCAGAATTTCTTTCAAGTCACAGCCCTGAGATAACTTAAGGTTTTAACAGTATGTGAAAAAAGGTGACATCTCAGCTCAGACAATGCATAAAAGGTGTGAGATTAGAGTCTGTCTGTATCCCAACCTGGAGTCAGACTGGTTCTATTTCCAAAGTAGGAATTTATAAAATGTCACATGGACTGACTGCCAACAGATTGTGTGCTTTTTCAAGTAGAATGTACCTGCAAATACAATTCTGCAAATGTAAATTTAGTGAGTGTGAGTGTGTGTGTGAGTGTGAGTGAGTGTGTGAGTGTGTGAGTGTGTGTGTGAGTGTGTGTGTGAGTGAGTGTGTGAGTGTGTGAGTGAGTGGAGAGAGTGAGTGAGTGAGTGTGTGGGATAGAGAAGGAGAGAGAGTGTGTGTGATTGGAAATAGGGAGAGAGTGAGTGAGTGAGTGTGTGGGATAGAGAAGGAGAGAGAGTGTGTGTGATTGGAAATAGGGAGAGAGTGAGTGAGTGAGTGTGTGGGATAGAGAAGGAGAGAGAGTGTGTGTGATTGGAAATAGGGAGAGAGTGAGTGAGTGAGTGTGTGGGATAGAGAAGGAGAGAGAGTGTGTGTGATTGGAAATAGGGAGAGAGTGAGTGTGTGCGTATACTTGATAGAGTGTGTCTGTGAGTGTGAAGGTGTATATGCCTGTGAGAGGGTGCACACATGAGTAAAAGTGTGTGTGTGTGTCTGTGTGTATGTGAGAGAGTGTATATGAGAGAGGGTCTGTGTGAGTATGATCATGTGTGAGCATGTGTGTATGTGTGCCTGTATCTGAGTGTGTGTGTGAGAGTGTAGAGTGTGGTGGGGTCACCCTGTAGTGTGACATAAACCCAAGTTCCCAGTTGAGGCCGTCCTCATAGGTTCCGAACTTGGCTATCAGCCTCTACTTGGTGACTCTGCATTGTTGTATAACCTGGAGTTTGCCCTGGCGGGCATTCACCTGAAGGTCCGAGGACGAATGTCTTTGACTGCTGAAGTGTTCCCCCACTGGGAGGCGTAAGGAAGGTCTTCCCTATGCCACCACTTCTCGCCTTTAAACAACCGTCATACCTTAAACAGACCACTGTTCACAGCAAACTGCCCAGCCTTCAGGGACCACAACACCATACAACCCTGTCATGGCAACTACTGCAAGATGGTCAGAGTGGATACCACCATTATACGTGGGGATACCACCCACCATGTGCGCGGCAGGTGACTCAGCCCACGTTGTTTATCTCATATGCTGCAGGCAAGGATGTCCAAGGACATGGTGTATTGGTGAAACCAAGCAAATGCTACGACAACAGATTAATGAACACTGCACAACAATCGCTAGGTAGGGATTAGTCATGCTAAATTGTCCCATAGCGTCCAGGAATGTGCAGGTAAGGGTGGATTGGTCAATGTAAATTGTCTAGGCAAAAGTGAGGACTGCCGATGCTGGAAATCAGCATCTAGGTTAGAGTGGTGCTGAAAAAGCACAGCAGGTCAGGCAGCATCCGAGGAGCACTTCAGCGGTCAAGGAAGTTTGGCCTCGGATCTTTGGGTGACCATCCTCCCGAATATACAGCAACATAGAGTTGCCAAGCAGAGGCTGATAGCCAAGTTCAATACCCATGGTATGGCCTCAACCAGGAACCTGGGTTCATGTCACACTGCAGGTGATCCCAATGCACTATACACTCACACACTGACACACACACACAGGTCCTCTCTCATACACACACTCTTTGTCTCACACACACACAAACATATGTACACATACACCGCACCCCCCCCACCACAGGCATATACTCCATCACATACATGCACGCACTCTATCAAGCACTCAAACGTGCACACATACACTCACACACTCTCTTCTTCTCTCTCTCTCTCTCACACACACACACAAGCATGTACACAGTCTATAGGGCGAATTTGCATTTGTGGATTTGTATTTGCAGATACATTCTATTTCATTCAAAAAAACACATAATCCCTAGGCAGTCAGTAAATGTGACATTTTATAAATTCCTACTCTGGAAATACAACCAGTCTGACTCAAGATTGGGTTCCAGACAAACTCTAACCTTGCACTTTTAATGCATTGTCTGAGCTAAGATGTAACAATTTTTTTGCATACTGATAAAACCTTAAGTTTGCAATTAATCAATGCATCCTCATTCTAAATGATTAAAGACTTTGCAGCCATCTAGGCTTGTTCAATATACTGCATCAATTATATGACACTTTGATCTTTTACTATAAATTCTGTGTCCTATGATCCTGTCCCTCTAGTTACCTGATGAAGGAGCAGCACTTTGAAAGCTTGTACTTTGTTGAATTATAACCTTGTGTTGTATGATTTTTAACTTTGCCCACCCCAGTCCAACAGTGTGGTGCTGGAAAATCACAGCTGGTCAGGCAGCATCCGAGGAGTAAGAGAATCAATGTTTTGAGCATAAGCCCTTCGTCCTTCCTCCTGATGAAGGGCTTTATGCTCAAAACATTGATTCTCCTGCTTCCCGGATGCTGCCTGACCAGCTCTGCTTTTCCAGCACCGCACTCTTCGACTCTGATCTCCAGCACCTGCAGTCCTCACTTTCTCCACCCCAGTCCAACGCTGGCACATCTACATCATTCCTGATACGTGACACTCACAAAATGAAGGCCCACTTTGCATGTGTTGCTACATGTCCAGCACAGAGCCCTGCCAGTCCTTCTCAGCAGAACAGATGCCAGGAGGTTAATGTGGAAATGGGGGCTCAACACCAGATTCCTCTCTCCTCAATGGCAAACACTCTGGCCTCACCGCTCTAGCCTTCCTGTGAAGGTGAAATCCCTGATCCAATAGCTAGGGACTGCAGTAATTGGACTTAACATTTAATTAATGGTTTTGAGCACCTACAGAAGGTTGGAGTTGCCTGAATGATAACAGCAGCAAAGGCAGATGGCAGACATTCTGGGGACTGCAGCTGCCTTGCTGATTTGAGGCCAGCAGAGGCTGAGCTCAAGGAAACAGGTATGAAGTCAAATAGAGGCACACCAATGGACTCAATGAAGTTAGCCCATTGTAGCTTCAGCCTTGAGGGGCTGAATTGCTTCTAATTCTTATGGTCTCATCAAACTAAAAAGAGCTGTCCTGATATCCTTGGACCAAACCTGACAACTTGGTATCAGACTCTTCAGGTTCCGTGAGAATGTCAGTCTGAAATAAATGTCAGTCTAAATCCATAAGAAGATCCAAACAGAGCAAAATGGACAACTAATTGGCAGGAAGAGGGATACCCATTTCCAATCTGCACCATCTTTTTGAAAATGTCAGAACATTCTGGAAAATTATGATGCCTGGGATACAGGTTTTGAAATCACCTCAGGTCTCAACCCCACAGCTGTTTGAAAAGCAGGGCCAACATCTCTGACATCAGTTAAACTCCTTTAATTCAAATAATATTTGAGTTCTACAGGGGATTTTTCTGTCATCTATGGTCTGTCTACATTTTAAGTAATCTATTGATGTCCTCTTTGCTCTCTGGCAGGGCAAACAATGATATGAGATGCCTGGTGAAGGAATGAAGGCTCTGGGGTCACTGTCTTCCCTCGACTGCACCAGTCACCATGAGGGTGACTGCACCAGTCACCAAAGATCAGCCAGGAGCAAACTCAAACAAGAACTTTGGCTGTGTTCCAGGCAGCTATTGTGATTCCATCTTTCTGTGCTATTCCACACACTGACGCTTTGGCTGCTTTAGGGAATGGAGATTCCCCTCATCATGCCCCTCCATCACCTCAATATAATCAGAGAGATGAGGTCTACCCAGACTCCAGGAACCATCAGGCTGACTATTGAGGATATGATTGAAATCCTGAAGCAGCTCAGGATTGGACAGATATGAAGTGGATTTCAGTACAGACTCAGAGAGGCATATTCAAGTGTTGGAGATATGTCTTTGTAAAATATTGCATTATTTTGTTTTTTTATTTATCTCATACTCACACAACTTTCCTTTTTTTTTCAAATTCTTCTTCAGTTTTTCAATAATAATTATTCTTATAGTGCTTAAAATTCCTCTCCTCAGATTTCCATTTGTTTTTAATCTGATATTTAAAATCTCCTGAAATATTAATGTGGGAATTCCAATTCATTCCTCGAACCTGAAAATAGATTTTCTCTTCCACTTCTTTTCAGTAACTTGAATGTCTGTATTATACCCTGCAAATGTAGGAAAAGATTTTATTGACTTTGACTTGCAAACAGTTTACAAGTCAGTCTTAACCCAGTAGATTGACTTTAAGTTGCTATCAGTCTTGCCAATGCCCATCATAGTGGCAATCATTTTAGTGTTAATGACACAGGTGCCAGCTGCTGTACAGCCAAATGTTTGCTCATTCCAGCTGGTAGTTCCCTTGTCATTTGAATCTCAGGGCACATCCAACCCTGAGTGCCATTTCAGGAGAGAACAGCTTGTCATGGAGCCCACAAAGGAGCAGGCTATTCTGGACCTAGTGCTATGTAATGAACCAGACTTTATAAAAAATCTTAAAGTAAGGGAACACTTAGGAAGCAGCGATCATAATATGGTAGAGTTCAGTCTGCAGTTTGAAAGAGAGAAGGCAAAATCGGATGTAATGGTGTTACAGTTAAATAAGGGTATTTATGAGGGCATGAGAGAGGAACTGACGAAAATCGACTGGAAGCAGAGCCTAGCGGGGAAGACAGTAGAGCAAAAATGGCAGGAGTTTGTGGGTATAATTGAGGACACTGTACAGAGGTTCATCCCCAAGAGAAAGATTATCCGGGGAGGGATTAGACAGCCATGGCTGACAAAGGAAGTCAGGAAATGTAGACAAAGGAAGTCAGGAAATGTATTAAAGAAAAAGGGAGATCCTATAAAGTGGCCAAGAGCACTGAGAAATCAAAAGATTGGGAAGGCTACAAAAACAAACAGAGGATAACAAAGAGAGAAATAAGGAAGGAGAGGATCAAATATGAAGGTAGGCTAGCCAGTAATATTAGAAATGATAGTAAAAGTTTCTTTCAATACATAAGAAACAAACGACAGGCAAAAGTAGACATTGGGCCACTTCGAACTGATGCTGGCAGCCTAGTGATGGGAGATAAGGAAATAGCAGGAGAACTTAATAAGTACTTTGCGTCAGTCTTCACAGTGGAACAGTTTCCACACTGTAATGTAATCTAATGTAAAAAAAAAATCTAAAGACATGAGTAATATCCCAACAATTAAAGGGAGTCAGGGGGCTGAGTTGAGTATGGTTGCCATCAAAATAGAAAGTGCTAGAAAAGCTAAAAGGACTTAAAATTGATAAATCTCCTAGCCCTGATGGGCTACATCCTAGAGTTAGACCGGGGAAACCCAATGGATGTGGTCTACCTAGACTTCCAAAAGGCCTTTGATAAGGTGCCACGGGAGGCTGCTGAGCAAGGTGAGGGCCCATGGTGTTCGAGGTGAGCTACTAGAAGGCAGAGAGTTGGGATAAAAGGTTCTTTTTCGGAATGGCAACCGGTGGCAAGCGGTGTCCCGCAGGGTTCAGTGTTGGGGCCACAGCTGTTCACATTATATATTAATGATCTGGATGAAGGGACTGGGGCATTCTAGCAAAGTTTGCCGATGATACAAAGTTAGGTGGACAGGCAGGTAGTATTGAGGAAGTGGGGAGGCTGCAGAAGGATCTAGACAGTTTGGAGGAGTGGTCCAGGAAATGGCTGATGGAATTCAATGTGAGCAAATGCGAGGTCTTGCACTTTGGAAAAATGAATAGAAGCATGGATTACTTTCTAAACGGTGAGAAAATTCGTAAAGCCGAAGTACAAACGGATCTGGGAGTGTGAGTTGAGGATTCTCTAAAGGTAAACATGCAGGTTGAGTCCGTGATTAAGAAAGCGAATGCAATGTTGTCATTTATCTCAAGAGGGTTGGAATATAAAAGCACCGTTGTGCTACTGAGACTTTATAAAGCTCTGGTTAGGCCCCATTTGGAATTCTGTGTCCAGTTTTGGTCTCCAGACCTCAGGAAGGACATACTGGCACTGGAGCGTGTCCAGCGGAGATTCACACAGATGATCCCTGGAATGGTAGGCCAAACATATGAGGAACGGCTGAGGATCCTGGGATTGTATTCATTGGAGTTTAGAAGATTAAGGGGGGATCTAATAGAAACTTACAAGATAATACATGGCTTGGAGAGGGTGGACGCTAGGAAATTGTTTCCATTAGGCGAGGAGACTAGGACCCGTGGACACAACCTTAGAATTAGAGGGGGTAAATTCAGAACAGAAATGCGGAGACATTTCTTCAGCCAGAGAGTGGTGGGCCTATGGAATTCATTGCC
>NW_025212218.1:24397-25673 GCF_004010195.1 Chiloscyllium plagiosum
TCTTTGGACTGTGGGAGGAAACCGGAGCACCCGGAGGAAACCCACGCAGACACGGGGAGAACGTGCAAACTCCACACAGTCAGTCGCCGAAGGCGGGAATTGAACCCTTGTCTCAGGCGCTGTGAGGCAGCAGTGCCCTTTCAAAACCTGATTTCTTGCATATCAGTCCTGATGAGTACGAGAAGAAAAGCTTTGACTCATGTCTCTTTTTGTGTAATGATTCAGTTCTGCGCTAGAAAGCAACTAGGACCCGTGGACACAGCCTTAGAATTAGAGGGGGTAAATTCAGAACAGAAATGCGGAGACATTTCTTCAGCCAGAGAGTGGTGGGCCTGTGGAATTCATTGCCACAGAGTGCAGTGGAGGCTGGGACGCTAAATGACTTCAAGGCAGAAATTGATAAATTCTTGATGTCACAAGGAATTAAGGGCTACGGGGAGAATGCGGGTAAGTGGAGTTGAAATGCCTCTCAGCCATGATTGAATGGCGGAGTGGACTCGATGGGCCGAATGGCCTTACTTCCGCTCCTATGTCTTATGGTCTTATGGTAACATGCTCCAAACAATGAGGACTTTCTCCTCATGTTGAATAGATTGACATTCCCTTTCAAAACCTGATTTCTTGCATATCAGTCCTGATGAGTACGAGAAGAAAAGCTTTGACTCATGTCTCTTTTTGTGTAATGATTCAGTTCTGCGCTAGAAAGCAACTATTTCTCTACGTTGCTGTTGATACGAGGCAGATCCTTTTTGTGATTGTAAACTATGTATGTGAAATGATAAATATCATTTATGGAAGTAAAGGCACAATGATGTTGGTATCAGCTGGCTGTTCAACTTCCCAGGTTTGCAGGATGTTTCCAAATTGTTAGGCTTTCTCACTTCACTCATACGCCAAATCTCAAATGGATTAGAGCCGGAGAATGAAAATCAACTTGTCCTGTTAATTATGAACCTGCACTCACAATAAACCTCCATTTTAACCATCCTTACTGCCTCCATTGCACTGATTTATAATACAAGGCAGGATGAAGATAAAATTGATGTAATAAAGCAATTACCACAATATATTGCCACATGAAGGCTATGAAATAACCCCTTACCTATAATGCATTTGCTGCTATGCTAACAAATCTGCACAAGGAACTCTATATAAAATGTAATCAGCACGGTGGATGTTTGCTACTGTTCTTACTCATGAAGTGACACAAACCTTTGAAATTTGGCCGTATTCTTGGATCATAGGTGACCAGTAATCTGTTGAGGATGTTGCTGGT
>NW_025212219.1:0-12803 GCF_004010195.1 Chiloscyllium plagiosum
ACAGTCTTGGGCTAGCACACTATAGCCTTGGGCCAGCACGCTACTGTCCCAGGCTAGCACGCTACAGTCCCAGGCTAGCACGCTGCAGTCTTGGGCTAGCACGCTATAGACCCGGGCTAGCATGCTACAGTCCCAGGCTAGCACGCAACTGTCCCAGGCTAGCACGCTACAGTCCCGGGCTAGCACGCTACAGTCCCAGGCTTGCATGCAGCAGTCCCTGGCTAGCACTCGACTGTCCCTGGCTAGTACGCTACAGTCTTGGGCGAGCACGCTACAGTCCCGGGCTAACACGCTACAGTCCCGGACTAGCACGCTACAGTCCCAGGCTAGCATGCTAGTCTTGGGCTAGCACGCTACAGCCCCAGGCTAGCGCGCTACAGTCTTGGGCTAGCATGCTCCTGTCTTGGGCTAGCACGCTACGGTCCCAGGCTAGTATGCTACAGTCCCAGGTTAGCACGCTACAGTCCCGGGCTAGTCCGCTACAGTCTTGGGCTAGCACACTATAGCCTTGGGCTAGCACGCTACTATCCCAGGCTAGCACGCTACAGTCCCGGGCGAGCACGCTACAGTCCCAGGGTAGCACGCTACAATCCTGGCTTATCATACTACAGTCCCAGGCTAGCACGCTACTGTCCCAGGCTAGCAGCTACAGTCCTAGGCTAGCACGCTACAGTCCCAGACTAGCAGGCTACAATCCCGGGTTAGCAAGCTACAGTCCCGGGCTAGCACGTTACTGTCCCAGGCTAGCACGCTACAGTCCCAGGCTAACACGCTACAGTCCCAGGCTAGCACGCTGCACTGCCGGGCTAGGACACTACTGTCCCAGGCTAGCATGCTGCAATCCCAGGCTAGCACTCTACTGTCCCGGGCTAGTACGCTACAGTCTTGGGCTAGCAGGCTTCAGTCCCAGGCTAGCACGCTACAGTCCAAGGTTAGCATGCTACAGTCCCGGGCTAGTACGCTACTGTCTTGGGCTAGCACACTACAGTCTTGGGCTAGCACGCTACTGTCCCAGGCTAGCACGCTACAGTCCCGGGCTAGCACACTACAGTCTTGGGCTAGCACGCTACTGTCCCAGACTAGCACGCTACAGTCCCGGGCGAGTACGCTTCAGTCCCAGGCTAGCACGCTACAATCCCGTGTTATCATGCTACAGTCCCAGGATAGCACTCTACAGTCCCGGACTCGCACGCTATAGTCCCAGGCTAGCACTCTACTGTCCCGGACTCGCACGCTACAATCACGGGCTTGCACGCTACTGTCCCGGGCTAGCACGCTGCAGTCCCAGTGTAGCACGCTGCAGTCCCAGGCTAGCACTCTACTGTTCCGGGCTAGTACGCTACTGTCCTGGGCTAGCACGCTACAGTCCCGGGCTAACACGCTCAGTCTCAGGCTAGCACGCTACAGTCCCGGACTAGCACGCTACAGTCCCAGGCTAGCACGCTACAGTCTTGGGCTAGCACGCTACTGTCCCAGACTAGCACGCTACAGTCTTGGGCTAGCACGCTACTGTCCCAGACTAGCACGCTACAGTCTTGGGCTAGCACGCTACTGTCCCAGACTAGCACGCTACAGTCTTGGGCTAGCACGCTACTGTCCCAGACTAGCACGCTACAGTCTTGGGCTAGCACGCTACTGTCCCAGACTAGCACGCTACAGTCTTGGGCTAGCACGCTACTGTCCCAGACTAGCACGCTACAGTCTTGGGCTAGCACGCTACTGTCCCAGACTAGCACGCTACAGTCTTGGGCTAGCACGCTACTGTCCCAGACTAGCACGCTACAGTCTTGGGCTAGCACGCTACTGTCCCAGACTAGCACGCTACAGTCTTGGGCTAGCACGCTACAATCTTGGGCTAGCACGCTACTGTCCTGGACTAGCACGCTACAGTCCTGGGCTAGCATGCTACAGCCCCGGGCTAACACGCTCAGTCTCAGGCTAGCACGCTGCAGTCCCGGGCTAGGACACTGCAGTCCCAGGCTAGCACGCTGCAGTCCCAGGCTACCACTCTACTGTCCCGGGCTAGTACGCTACAGTCTTGGGCTAGCACGCTACAGGCTTGGGCTAGCACGCTACACTCCCAGGCTAGCACGCTACAGTGCCAGGTTAGAATGCTACAGTCCTGGGCTAGTAGACTATAGTCTTGGGCTAGCACACTACAGTCTTGGGCTAGCACGCTACTGTCCCAGTCTAGCATGCTACAGTCCCGGGCTAGCACGCTACAGTCCCGGACTAGCACGCTACAGTCCCAGGCTAGCATGGTAGTCTTGGGCTAGCACGCTACAGTCCCAGGCTAGCGCGCTACAGTCTTGGGCTAGCAAGCTACAGTTTTGGGCTAGCATGCTCCTGTCTTGGGCTAGCACGCTACGGTCCCAGGCTAGTATGCTACTGTCCCAGGCTAGCACGCTACAGTCCCGGGCGAGCACGCTACAGTCCCAGGCTAGCACGCTACAATCCTGGCTTATCACACTACAGTCCCAGGCTAGCACGCTACTGTCCCAGGCTAGCAGCTACAGTCCTAGGCTAGCACACTACAGTCCCAGACTAGCACGCTACAATCCCGGGTTAGCACGCTACAGTCCCGGGCTAGCACGTTACTGTCCCAGGCTAGCACGTTACAGTCCCAGGCTAACACGCAACAGTCCCAGGCTAGCACGCTGCAGTGCCGGGCTAGTACACTACTGTCCCAGGCTAGCAGGCTTCAGTCCCAGGCTAGCACTCTACTGTCCCGGGCTAGTACGCTACAGTCTTGGGCTAGCAGACTTCTGTCCCAGGCTAGCACGCTACAGTCCCAGGTTAGCACGCTACAGTCCCGGGCAAGTACGCTACCGTCTTGGGCTAGCACACTACAGTCTTGGGCTAGCACGCTACTGTCCCAGGCTAGCACGCTACAGTCCCGGGCTAGTACACTACAGTCTTGGGCTAGCACGCTACTGTCCCAGACTAGCACGCTACAGTCCCGGGCGAGTACGCTTCAGTCCCAGGCTAGCACGCTACAATCCCGGGTTATCATGCTACAGTCCCAGGATAGCACTCCACAGTCCCGGACTGGCACGCTATAGTCCCAGGCTAGCACTCTACTGTCCCAGGCTATCACGCTACAGTCACGGGCTCGCACGCTACTGTCCCGGGCAAGCACGCTGCAGTCCCAGTGTAGCACACTGCAGTCCCAGGCTAGCACTCTACTGTTCAGGGCTAGTACGCTACTGTCCCGGGCTAGCACCCTACAGTCTTGGGCTAGCACGCTACAGTTCCGGGCTAGCACGCGACAGTCCCAGGCTAGCACGCTGCAGTCCCTGGCTAGCACTCTACTGTCCCTGGATGGTACGCTATAGTCTTGGGCTAGCACGCTACAGTCCCAGGCTACCACGCTACAATCTTGGGCTAGCACGCTACAATCTTGGGCTAGCATGCTACTGTCCTGGGCTAGCACGCTACAGTCCCAGGCTAACACGCTCAGTCTCAGGCTAGCACGCTACAGTCCCGGACTAGCACGCTACAGTTCCAGGCAAGCACGCTACAGTCTTGGGCTAGCACGCTACTGTCCCAGGCTACCGCGCTACAGTCTTGGGCTAGCACGCTACAATCTTGGGCTAGCATGCTACTGTCCTGGGCTAGCATGCTACAGCCCCGGGCTAACACGCTCAGTCTCAGGCTAGCACGCTACAGTCCCGGACTAGCACGCTACAGTCCCAGGCTAGCATGCTAGTCTTGGGCTAGCACGCTACAGTCCCAGGCTAGCGCGCTACAGTCTTGGGCTAGCAGGCTACCGTTTTGGGCTAGCATGCTCCTGTCTTGGGCTAGCACGCTACGGTCCCAGGCTAGTATGCTACAGTCCCAGGTTAGCACGCTACAGTCCCGGGCTAGCACTCTACTGTCCCAGGCTCTCACGTTACAGTCACGGGCTCGCACGCTCAGTCCCAGACTAGCACATTACAGTCCCGGGCTAGCACGCTGCAGTCCCAGTGTAGTACGCTGCAGTCCCAGGCTAGCACACTACTGTCCCGGGCGAGTACGCTACTGTCCTGGGCTTGCACGCTACAGTCTTGGGCTAGTACGCTGCAGTCCCAGGCTAGCACTCTACTGTCCCGGGCGAGTACGCTACTGTCCCGGGCTAGCACGCTACAGTCTTGAGCTAGCACGCTACCGTTCCGGGCTAGCACGCGACAGTCCCTGGCTAGCACTCTACTGTCCCTGGCTAGTACGCTACAGTCTTGGGCCAGCACGCTACAGTCCCAGGCTAGCACTCTACAGTCCCGGGCTATCACGCTACAGTTACGGGCTCGCACGCTACTCTCCCAGGCTAGCACATTACTGTTTCGGGCTAGCACGCTGCAGTCCCAGGCTAGCACGCTACTGTCCCAGGCTCGCACGCTACAGTCTTGGGCTCGCACGCTACCGTTCCGGGCTAGCACGCGACAGTCCCTGGCTAGCACTCTACTGTCCCTGGCTAGTACACTACAGTCTTGGGCTAGCACGCTACAGTCCCAGGCTAGCACTCTACAGTCCCGGGCTATCACGCTACAATCCCGGGTTAGCACGCTACAGTCCCGGGCTAGCACGTTACTGTCCCATGCTAGCACGCTACAGTACCAGGCTAGCACGCTACAATCCCGGGTTAGCACGCTACAATCCCGGGTTAGCACGCTACAGTCCCAGGCTACCACGCTACAGTCCCGGACCATCACACTACAGTCCCAGGCTAGCACTTGTGCTAGCACGCTACAGTCCCAGGCTAGCGCGCTACCGTCTTGGGCTAGCACGCTACAATCTTGGGCTAGCATGCTACTGACCAGGGCTAGCACGCGACCGTTCCAGGCTAAGATGCTATAGTCCCGGGCTAGCATGCTACAGTCCCAGGCTAACACGCTACAGTCCCAGGCTAGCACGCTTCCGTGCCGGGCTAGGACACTACTGTCCCAGGCTAGCACGCTGCAGTCCCAGGCTAGCACTCTACTGTCCCTGGCTAGTACGCTACAGTCTTGGGCTAGCACGCTACAGTCCCAGGCTAGCACGCTACAGTCTTGGGCTAGCACGCTACTGTCCCAGGCTACCGCGCTACAATCTTGGCTAGCACGCTACAATCTTGGGATAGCACGCTACTGTCCCTGGCTAGCACGCTACAGTCCCGGGCTAACACGCTCAGTCTCAGGCTAGCAAGCTACAGTCCGGGACTAGCACGCTACAGTCCCAGGCTAGCACGCTACAGTCTTGGTCTAGCACGCTACTGTCCCAGGCTACCGCGCTACAGTCTTGGGCTAGCACGCTACAATCTTGGGCTAGCACGCTAATGTCCTGCGCCTGCATGCTACAGCCCCGGGCTAACGCGCTCAGTCTCAGGCTAGCACGCTGCAGTCCCGGGCCAGGACACTACAGTCCCAGGCTAGCACGCTGCAGTCCCAGGCTAGCACTCTACTGTCCCGGGCGAGTACGCTACTGTCCCGGGCTAGCACGCTACAGTCTTGGGCTAGCACGCTACTGTTCCGGGCTAGCACGCGACACTCCCAGGCTAGCACGATGCAGTCCCTGGCTAGCACTCTACTGTCCCTGGCTAGTATGCTACAGTCTTGTGCGAGCACGCTACAGTCCCAGGCTAGCACGCTACAGTCTTGGGCTAGCACGCTACTGTCCCAGGCTACAGCGCTACAGTCTTGGGCTAGCACGCTACTGTCCCTGGCTAGCACTCTACTGTCCCTGGCTAGTACGCTACAGTCTTGTGCGAGCACGCTACAGTCCCGGGCTAACACGCGACAGTGCCGGGCTAACACGCTCAGTCTCATGCTAGTACGCAACTGTCCCGGACTAACACGCTACAGTCCAGGCTAGCATGCTACAGTCTTGGGCTAGCACGCTACTGTCCCAGACTAGCACGCTACAGTCCCGGGCGAGTACGCTTCAGTCCCAGGCTAGCACACTACAATCCCGGGTTATCATGCTACAGTCCCAGGATAGCACTCTACAGTCCCGGACCCGCACGCTATAGTCCCGGGCTAGCACTCTACAGTCCCAGGCTATCACGCTACAGTCACGGGCTCGCACGCTACTGTCCCAGGCTAGCACATTACTGTCCTGGGCTAGCACGCTGCAGTCCCAGTGTAGCACGCTGCAGTCCCAGGCTAGCACTCTACTGATCCGGGCTAGCACGCTACAGTCTTGGGCTAACAGGCTCAGTCTCAGGCTAGCACGCTACAGTCCCCGGAGTAGCATGCTACAGTCCCAGGCTAGCACGCTACAGTCTTGGGCTAGCAGGCTACTGTCCCATGCTACCGCGTTTCAGTCTTGGGCTAGCACGCTACAATCTTGGGCTAGCACGCTACTGTCCCGGGCTAGCATGCTACAGCACCAGGCTAACACGCTCAGTCTCAGGCTAGCACGCTGCAGTCCCAGGCTAGCACTATACAGTCCCGGGCTAGCACGCTACAGTCCCGGGCTAGCACGATACTGTCCCTGGCTAGCACGATACTGTCCCGGACCAGCACACTACAGTCCCAGGCTAGCACGCTACTGTCTTGTGCTAGCGCGCTACAGTCTTGGGCTAGCACGCTACAATCTTGAGCTAGCACGCTACTGTCCAGGGCTAGCACGCTGCAGTCCCAGGCTAGCACTCTACTGTCCCGGGCTAGTACGCTACAGTCTTGGGCTAGCAGGCTTCAGTCCCAGGCTAGCACTCTACAGTCCCAGGCTAGCACGCTGCAGTGCCGGGCTAGGATACTACTGTCCCAGGCTAGCACTCTGCAGTCCCAGGCTAGCACACTACTGTCCCGGGCTAGTACGCTACAATCTTGGGCTAGGACGCTACAGTCCCAGGCTAGCACGCTACAGTCCCAGGTTAGAACGCTACAGTCCTGGGCTAGTTCACTACAGTCTTGGGCTAGCAGACTATAGTCTTGGGCTAGCACGCTACAGTCCCAGACTAGCACGCTACAGTCCCAGGCTAGCACGCTACAGTCCCAGGCTAGAATGCTACAGTCCAGGGCTAGCACGATACTGTCCCAGGCTAGCGCACTACAGTCTTGGGCTAGCACGCTACAATCTTGGGCTAGCACGCTACTGTCCAGGGCTAGCACGCTACCGTTCCAGGCTAGCATGCTATAGTCCCGGGCTAGCATGCTACAGTCACAGGCTAACACGCTACAGTCCCAGGCTAGCACGCTGCAGTGCCGGGCTAGGACACTACTGTCCCAGGCTAGCACGCTGCAGTCCCAGGCTAGCACTCTACTGTCCCGGGCTAGTACGCTACAGTCTTGGGCTAGCAGGCTTCAGTCCCAGGCTAGCACGCTACAGTCCCGGGCTAGTACGCTACCGTCTTGGGCTAGCACACTACAGTCTTGGGCTAGCATGCTACTGTCCCAGGCTAGCACACTACAGTCCCGGGCTAGCACACTACAGTCTTGGGCTAGCACGCTACTGTACCAGACTAGCACGCTACAGTCCCGGGCTAGCACGCTACTGTCCCAGGCTAGCACGCTACAATCCTGGGTTATCACGCTACAGTCCCGGGCTAGCACGCTACTGTCCCAGGCTAGCACTCTACAGTCCCGGACTCGCACGCTACAGTCCCGGGCTAGCACTCTACTGTCCCAGGCTATCACGCTACAGTCACGGGCTCGCACGCTACTGTCCCAGGCTAGCACATTACTGTCCTGGGCTAGCACGCTGCAGTCCCAGTGTAGCACGCTGCACTCCGAGGCTAGCACTCTACTGACCTGGGCTAGTACGCTACAGTATTGGGCTAGCACGCTACAGTTCCGGGCTAGCACGCGACAGTCCCAGGCTAGCACGCTGCAGTCCCTGGCTAGCACTCTACTGTCCCTGGCTATCACGCTACAGTCTTGGGCTCGCACGCTACTGTCCCAGGCTAGCACATTACTGTCCTGGGCTAGCACGCTGCAGTCCCAGTGTAGCACGCTGCAGTCCCAGGCTAGCACTCTACTGACCTGGGCTAGTACGCTACTGTCCCGGGCTAGCACGCTACAGTATTGGGCTAGCAAGCTACAGTTCCGGGCTAGCACGCGACAGTCCCAGGCTAGCACGCTGCAGTCCCTGGCTAGCACTCTACTGTCCCTGGCTAGTACGCTACAGTCTTGGGCTAGCACGCTACTGTCCCAGGCTACCGGGCTACAGTCTTGGGCTAGCACGCTACAATCTTGGGCTAGCACGCTACTGTCCCGGGCTAGCACGCTCAGTCCCAGGCTAGCACGCTGCAGTCCCAGGCAACCACTCTACTGTCCCGGGCTAGTACGCTACAGTCTTGGGCTAGCACGCTACAGGCTTGGGCTAGCACGCTACAGTCCCAAGCTAGCATGCTACAGTCCAGGTTAGAACGCTACAGTCCTGGGCTAGTACACTACAGTCTTGGGCTAGCACACTACAGTCTTGGGCTGGCACGCTACTGTCCCAGACTAGCACGCTACAGTCCCGGGCGAGTACGCTACAGTTCCAGGATAGCACAATACTGTCCCAGGCTAGCACTCTACTGTCCCGGGTTCGCAAGCTACAGTCCCGGGCTAGCACTTTACTGTCCCTGGCTATCATGCTACAGTCACGGGCTCGCACGCTACTGTCCCAGTCTAGCACATTACAGTCCCGGGCTAGCACGCTGCAGTCCCAGTGTAGCACGCTGCAGTCCCAGGCTAGCACACTACTGTCCCGGGCGAGTACGCTACTGTCCCGGGCTTGCACGCTACAGTCTTGGGCTAGTACGCTGCAGTCCCAGGCTAGCACTCTACTGTCCCGGGCGAGTACGCTACTGTCCCGGGCTAGCACGCTACAGTCTTGGGCTAGCACGCTACCGTTCCGGGCTAGCACGCGACAGTCCCTGGCTAGCATTCTACTGTCCCTGGCTAGTACGCTACAGTCTTGGGCCAGCACGCTACAGTCCCAGGCTAGCTCTCTACAGTCCCAGGCTAGCACGCTACATTCCCGGGCTAGCACACTACTGTCCCAGGCTATCACGCTACAGTTACGGGCTCGCACGCTACTGTCCCAGGCTAGCACATTACTGTCTGGGGCTAGCACGCTGCAGTCCCAGGGTAGCACGCTGAAGTCCCAGGCTAGCACTCTACTGTCCCAGGCTCGCACGCTACAGTCCCGGGCAAGCACGCTACAGTCCCAGGCTAGCACGCTACTGTCCCGGGCAAGCACGCTACAGTCCCGGGCAAGCACGCTACAGTCCCAGGCTAGCACGCTAAAATCCTGGCTTATCACACTACAGTCCCAGGCTAGCACGCTACTGTCCCAGGCTCGCACGCTACAGTCCTAGGCTAGCACGCTACAGTCCCAGACTAGCACGCTACAATCCCGGGTTAGCACGCTACAGGCCTGGGCTAGCACGTTACTGTCCCAGGCTAGCACGCTATAGTACCAGGCTAGCACGCTATAGTACCAGGCTAGCACGCTACAATCCCGTGTTAGCACGATACAATCCCGGGATAGCACGCTACAGTCCCGGGCTAGCACGCTACAGTCCCAGGCTACCACGTTACAGTCCCGGACCATCACACTACAGTCCCGGGCTAGCGCGCTACCGTCTTGGGGTAGCACGCTACAATCTTGGGCTAGCATGCTACTGACCAGGGCTAGCACGCTACCGTTCCAGGCTAAGATGCTATAGTCCCGGGCTAGCATGCTACAGTCCCAGGCTAACACGCTACAGTCCCAGGCTAGCACTCTACTGTCCCGGGCTAGTACGCTACAGTCTTGGGCTAGCAGGCTTCAGTCCCAGGCTAGCATGCTACAGTCCCAGGTTAGCACACTACAGTCCCGGGCTAGTACGCTACCGTCTTGGGCTAGCACACTACAGTCTTGGGCTAGCACGCTACTGTCCCGGGCTAGCACACTACAGTCTTGGGCTAGCACGCTACTGTCCCAGATTAGCACACTACAGACCCGGGCGAGTACGCTTCAGTCCCAGGCTAGCACGCTACAATCCCGGGTTATCATGCTACAGTCCCAGGATAGCACTCTACAGTCCCGGACTCGCACGCTATAGTCCCGGGCTAGCACTCTACAGTCCCAGGCTATCACGCTACAGTCACGGGCTCGCACGCTACTGTCCCAGGCTAGCACATTACTGTCCTGGGCTAGCACGCTGCCGTCCCAGTGTAGCACGCTGCAGTCCCAGGCTAGCACTCTATTGATCCGGGCTAGCACGCTACAGTTCCGGGCTAGCACGCGACAGTCCCACGCTAGCACGCTGCAGTCCCTGGCTAGCACGCTACAGTCTTGGGCTAGCACGCTACAGTCCCAGGCTACCGTGCTACAGTCTTGGGGTAGCACGCTACAATCTTGGGCTAGCACGCTACTGTCCCGGGCTAGCACGCTACAGTCCCGGGCTAACAGGCTCAGTCTCAGGCTAGCACGCTACAGTCCCAGGCTAGCACGCTACAGTCTTGGGCTAGCTCGCTACTGTCCCAGGCTACCGCGCTACAGTCTTGGGCTAGCACGCTACAGTCTTGGGCTAGCACGCTACTGTCCCAGGCTAGCATGCTACAGCCCCGGGCTAACACGCTCAGTCTCAGGCTAGCACGCTGCAGTCCCGGGCTAGGACACAACAGTCCCAGTGTAGCACGCTGCAGTCCCAGGCTAGCACTCTACTGTCCCGGGCGAGTACGCTACTGTCCCGGACTAGCACGCTACAGTCTGGGCTAGCACGCTGCAGTCCCAGTGTAGCACGCTGCAGTCCCAGGCTAGCACATTACTGTCCCAGGCTTGCACATTACTGTCCCGGGCTAGCACGCTGCAGTCCCAGGCTAGCACTCTACTGTCCCGGGCTAGTACGCTACTGTCCCGGGCTAGCACGCTACAGTCTTGGGCTAGCACGCTACAGTTCCGGGCTAGCACGCGAAAGTCCCAGGCTAGCACGCTGCAGTCCCTGGCTAGCACTCTACTGTCCCTGGCTAGTACGCTACAGTCTTGGGCTAGCACGCTACAGTCCCAGGCTAGCACGCTACAGTCTTGGCTAGCACGCTACAATCTTGGGATAGCACGCTACTGTCCCGGGCTAGCACGCTACAGTCCCGGGCTAACACGCTCAGTCTCAGGCTAGCAAGCTACAGTCCGGGACTTGCACGCTACAGTCCCAGGCTAGCACGCTACAGTCTTGGGCTAGCACGCTACTGTCCCAGGCTATCGCGCTACGGTCTTGGGCTAGCATGCTACAATCTTGGGCTAGCACGCTAATGTCCTGCGCCAGCATGCTACAGCCCCGGGCTAACACGCTCAGTCTCAGGCTAGCACGCTGCAGTCCCGGGCCAGGACACTACAGTCCCAGGCTAGCACGCTGCAGTCCCAGGCTAGCACTCTACTGTCCCGGGCGAGTACGCCACTGTCCCGGGCCAGCAGGCTACAGTCTTGGGCTAGCACGCTGCAGTCCCAGTGTAGCACGCTGCAGTCCCAGGCTAGCACTCACTGTCCCGGGAGAGTACGCTACTGTCCCGGGCTAGCACGCTACAGTCTTGGGCTAGCACGCTACAGTTCCGGGCTAGCACGCGACACTCCCAGGCTAGCACGATGCAGTCCCTGGCTAGCACTCTACTGTCCCTGGCTAGTACGCTACAGTCTTGGGCTCGCACGCTACAGTCCCAGGCTAGCACGCTACAGTCTTGGGCTGGCACGCAACTGTCCCAGGCTACCGTGCTCCAGTCTTGGGGTAGCACGCTACAATCTTGGGCTAGCACGCTACTGTCCCGGGCTAGCACGCTACAGTCCCGGGCTAACACGCTCAGTCTCAGGCTAGCACGCTACAGTCCCGGACTAGCACGCTACAGTCCCAGGCTAGCTCGCTACAGTCTTGGGCTAGCACGCTACTGTCCCAGGCTACCGAGCTACAGTCTTGGGCTAGCACGCTACAATCTTGGGCTAGCACGCTACTGTCCCGGGCTAGCATGCTACAGCCCCGGGCTAACACGCTCAGTCTCAGGCTAGCACGCTGCAGTCCCGGACTAGGACACTACAGTCCCAGGCTAGCAGGCTGCAGTCCCAGGCTAGCACTCTACTGTCCTGGGCTAGTACGCTACAGTCTTGGGCTAGCATGCTACAGGCTTGGGCTAGCATGCTACAGTCCCAGGATAGAACGCTACAGTCCTGGGCTAGCACGCTACTGTCCCAGGCTAGCACGCTACAGTCCCGGGCGAGCACGCTACAGTCCCAGGCTAGCACGCTACAATCCTGGCTTATCACACTACAGTCCCAGGCTAGCACGCTACTGTCCCAGGCTAGCAGCTACAGTCCTAGGCTAGCACGCTACAGTCCCAGGCTAGCACATTACTGTCCTGGGCTAGCACGCTGCAGTCCCAGTGTAGCACGCTGCAATCCCAGGCTAGCACTCTACTGATCCGGGCTAGCACGCTACAGTTCCGGGCTAGCACGCGACAGTCCCACGCTAGCACGCTGCAGTCCCTGGCTAGCACTCTACTGTCCCTGGCTAGTCCGCTCCAGTCTTGGGCTCGCACGCTACAGTCCCAGGCTAGCACGCTACAGTCTTGGGCTGGCACGCTACTGTCCCAGGCTACCGTGCTACAGTCTTGGGGTAGCACGCTACAATCTTGGGCTAGCACGCTACTGTCCCGGGCTAGCACGCTACAGTCCCGGGCTAACACGCTCAGTCTCAGGCTAGCACGCTACAGTCCCGGACTAGCACGCTACAGTCCCAGGCTAGCTCGCTACAGTCTTGATCTAGCACGCTACTGTCCCAGGCTACCGCGCTACAGTCTTGGGCTAGCACGCTACAATCTTGGGCTAGCACGCTACTGTCCCGGGCTAGCATGCTACAGCCCCGGGCTAGCACGCTACAGTCCCGGGCT
>NW_025212219.1:12901-21808 GCF_004010195.1 Chiloscyllium plagiosum
GTCCCAGGCTAGCACGCTACAGTCCCGGGCGAGCACGCTACAGTCCCAGGCTAGCACGCTACAATCCTGGCTTATCACACTACAGTCCCAGGCTAGCACGCCACTGTCCCAGGCTAGCAGCTACAGTCCTAGGCTAGCACGCTACAGTCCCAGACTAGCAGGCTACAATCCCGGGTTAGCACGCTACAGTCCTGGGCTAGCACGTTACTGTCCCAGGCTAGCACGCTACAGTCCCAGGCTAACACGCTACAGTCCCAGGCTAGCACGCTGCAGTGCCGGGCTAGGACACTACTGTCCCAGGCTAGCATGCTGCAGTCCCAGGGTAGCACTCTACTGTCCCGGGCTAGTACGCTACAGTCTTGGGCTAGCAGGCTTCAGTCCCAGGCTAGCACGCTACTGTCCCAGGCTAGCACGCTACAGTCCCGGGCTAGCACACTACAGTCTTGGGCTAGCACGCTACTGTCCCAGACTAGCACGCTACAGTCCCGGGCAAGTACGCTTCAGTCCCAGGCTAGCACGCTACAATCCCGGGTTATCATGCTACAGTCCCAGGATAGCACTCCACAGTCCCGGACTCGCACGCTATAGTCCCGAGCTAGCACTCTACAGTCCCAGGCTATCACGCTACAGTCACGGGCTCGCACGCTACTGTCCCAGGCTAGCACATTACTGTCCTGGGCTAGCACGCTGCAGTCCCAGTGTAGCACACTGCAGTCACAGGCTAGCATTCTACTGATCCGGGCTAGCACGCTACAGTTCCGAGCTAGCACGCGACAGTCCCACGCTAGCACGCTGCAGTCCCTGGCTAGCACTCTACTGTCCCTGGCTAGTACGCTCCAGTCTTGGGCTCGCACGCTACAGTCCCAGGCTAGCACGCTACAGTCTTGGGCTAGCACGCTGCTGTCCCAGGCTACCGTGCTACAGTCTTGGGGTAGCAGGCTACAATCTTGGGCTAGCACGCTACTGTCCCGGGCTAGCACGCTAAAGTCCCGGGCTAACACGCTCAGTCTCAGGCTAGCACGCTACAGTCCCGGACTAGCACGCTACAGTCCCAGGCTAGCACGCTACAGTCTTGGGCTAGCACGCTACTGTCCCAGGCTACTGCGCTACAGTCTTGGGCTAGCACGCTACAATCTTGGGCGAGCACGCTACTGTCCCGGGCTAGCATGCTACAGTCCCAGGCCAACACGCTCAGTCTCAGGCTAGCACGCTGCAGTCCCAGGATAGAACGCTACAGTCCTGGGCTAGCACGCTACTGTCCCAGACTAGCACGCTACAGTCTTGGGCTGGCACGCTACTGTCCCAGACTAGCACGCTATAGTCTTGGGCTAGCACGCTAACGTCCCGGGCCAGCACGATACTGTCCCAGGCTAGCACTCTACAGTCCCGGGCTGCACGCTACAGTCCCAGGCTAGCACTCTACTGTCCCAGGCTATCACGCTACAGTCACGGGCTTGCACGCTACTGTCCCAGGCTAGCACATTACTGTCCCGGGCTAGCACGCTGCAGTCCCAGTGTAGCACTCGACTGTCCCAGGCGAGTACGCTACTGTCCCGGGCTAGCACGCTACAGTCTGGGCTAGCACGCTGCAGTCCCAGTGTAGCACGCTGCAGTCCCAGGCTAGCACATTACTGTCCCGGGCTAGCACGCTGCAGTCCCAGTGTAGCACGCTGCAGTCCCAGGCTAGGCATCTACTATCCTGGGCTAGTACGCTACTGTCCCGGGCTAGCACGCTACAGTCTTGGGCTAGCACGCTACATTTCCGGGCTAGCACGCGACAGTCCTGGGCTAGCACGCTGCAGTCCCTGGCTAGCACTCTACTGTCCCTGGCTAGTACGCTACAGTCCTGGGCTAGCACGCTACAGTCCCAGGCTAGCACGCTACAGTCTTGGGCTAGCACGCTACTGTCCCAGGCTACCGCGCTACAGTCTTGGGCTAGCACGCTACAATCTTGGGCTAGCACGCTACTGTCCCGGGATGGCACGCTACAGTGCCAGTTAACAGGCTCAGTCTCATGCTAGCACGCAACCATCCCGGACTAGCACGCTACAGTCCCAGGCTAGCACGCTACAGTCTTGGGCTAGCACGCTACTGTCCCAGGCTACCGCACTACAGTCTTGGGCTAGCACGCTACAATCTTGGGCTAGCACGCTACTGTCCCGGGCTAGCATGCGACAGCCCCAGGCTAACACGCTCAGTCTCAGGCTAGCACGCTGCAGTCCCAGGCTAGCACTCTACAGTCCCGGGCTAACACGCTACAGTCCCGGGCTAGCACGATACTGTCCCAGGCTAGCACGATACTGTCCCGTACCAGCACACTACAGTCCCAGGCTAGCACGCTACAATCTTGAGCTAGCACGCTACTGTCCAGGGATAGCACGCTACCGTTCCAGGCTAGCATGCTATAGTCCCGGGCTAGCATGCTACAGTCCCAGGCTAACACGCTACAGTCCCAGGCTAGCACGCTGCAGTGCCGGGCTAGGACACTACTGTCCGAGGCTAGCACGCTGCAGTCCCAGGCTAGCGCTCTACTGTCCCGGGCTAGTACGCTACAGTCTTGGGCTAGCAGGCTTCAGTCCCAGGCTAGCACGCTACAGTCCCAGGTTAGCACTCTACAGTCCCGGGCTAGTACGCTACCGTCTTGGGCTAGCACACTATAGTCTTGGGCTAGCACGCTACTGTCCCAGGCTAGCACGCTACAGTCCCGGGCTAGCACACTTCAGTCTTGGGCTAGCACGCTACAGTCCCAGACTAGCACGCTACAGTCCCGGGCGAGCACACTTCAGTCCCGGGCTAGCACGCTACAGTCCCAGGCTAGCACGCTACAATCCCGGGTTATCACGCTACAGTCCCGGGCTAGCACTCTACTGTCCCAGGCTATCACGCTACAGTCACGGGCTCGCACGCTACTGTCCTGGGCTAGCACGCTACAGTCCCGGGCTAACACGCTCAGTCTCAGGCTAGCACGCTACAGTCCCGAACTAGCACGCTACAGTCCCAGGCTAACACGCTACAGTCCCGGGCTAGCACGCTACAGTCCCAGGCTAACACGCTACAGTCTTGGGCTAGCACGCTATTGTCCCAGGCTACCGCGCTACAGTCTTGGGCTAGCACGCCGCAATCTTGGGCTAGCACGCTACTGTCCCGGGCTAACATGCTACAGCCCCGGGCTAACACGCTCAGTCTCAGGCTAGCACGCTGCAGTCCCGGGCTCGGACACTACAGTCCCAGGCTAGCAGGCTGCTGTCCCAGGCTACCACTCTACTAGTACGCTACAGTCTTGGGCTAGTACGCTACAGTCTTGGGCTAGCACGCTACAGGCTTGGGCTAGCACGCTACTGTCCCGGGCTAGCACGCTACAGTCCCAGGTTAGAACGCTACAGTCCCGGGCTAGTACACTACAGTCTTGGACTAGCACACTACAGTCTTGGTCTAGCACGCTATTGTCCCAGGCTAGCTCGCTACAGTCCTGGGCTAGCACGCTACAGTCCCGGGCTAGCATGCTACAGCCCCGGGCTAACACGTTCAGTCTCATGCTAGCACGCTGCAGTCCCGGGCTAGGACACTACAGTCCCAGGCTAGCACACTGCAGTCCCAGGCTAGCACTCTACTGTCCCGGGCTAGTACGCTACAGTCTTGGGCTAGCACGCTACAGGCTTGGGCTAGCACGCTACAGTCCCAGGCTAGCACGCTACAGTATTGGGCTAGCACGCTACTGTCCCAGGCTACCGCGCTACAGTCTTGGGCTAGCACGCTACTGTCCCGCGATAGCATGCTACAGCCCTTAGCTAACACGCTCAGTCTAAGGCTAGCACGCTGCAGTCCCGGGCTAGGACACTACAGTCCCAGGCTAGCACGCTGCAGTCCCAGGCTAGCACACTACTGTCCCGGGCGAGTACGCTACAGTCTTGGGCTAGCACGCTACAGTCTTGGGCTAGCACTCTGCAGTCCCAGTGTAGCACGCTGCAGTCCCAGGCTAGCCCTCTACGGTCCCGGGCTAGAACTCTACAGTCTTGGGCTAGCACGCTACAGTTCCGGGCTAGCACGCGACAGTCCCAGGCTAGCACGCTGCAGTACCTGGCTAGCACTCTACTGTCCCTGGCTAGCACCCGACAGCCCCAGGCTAGCACGCTACAGTCCCAGGCTAGCACGCTACAGTCTTGGTCTAGCACGCTACTGTCCCAGGCTACCGCGCTACAGTCTTGGGCTAGCACGCTACTGTCCCGGGCTAGCACGGTACTGTCCCGGGCTAGCACGCTACAGTCCCGGGCTAACACGCTCAGTCTCATGCTAGCACGCAACAGTCCTGGACTAGAACGCTACATTCCCAGGCTAGCACACTACAGTCTTGGGCTAGCACGCTACTGTCCCAGGCTACTGCGCTACAGTCTTGGGCTAGCACGCTACTGTCCCGGGCTAGCATGCTACAGCCCGGGGCTAACACGCTCAGTCTCAGGCTAGCACGCTGCAGTCCCGGGCTAGGACACTACAGTCCCAGGCTAGCACGCTACTGTCCCAGGCTAGCACACTACTCTCCCGGGCTAGTACGCTATAGTCTTGGGCTAGCACGCTACAGTCTTGGGCTAGCACGCTACAGTCCCAGGCTAGCACGCTACAGTCCCAGGTTAGAACGCTACAGTCCTGGGCTAGTACACGACAGTCTTGGGCTAGCACACTACAGTCTTGGGCTAGCACGCTACTGTCCCAGACTAGCACGCTACAGTCCCGGGCTAGCACGCTACAGTCCCGGGCTAGCACGCTACTGTCCCAGACTAGCATGCTACAGTCCAGGGCTAGCACGCTACAATCCCTGGTTAGCACGCTGCAGTCCCTGGATGGTACGCTACAGTCTTGGGCTAGCACGCTACAGTCCCAGGCTAGCACGCTACTGTCTTGGGCTAGCACGCTACTGTCCCAGGCTACCGCGCTACAGTCTTGGGCTAGCACATTATAATCTTGGGCTAGCACGCTACAGTTCCGGGCTAACACACTCAGTCTCATGCTAGCACGCAACAGTCCCGGACTAGAATGCTAGCACAGTCTTGGGCTAGCACACTACAGTCTTGGGCTAGCACGCTACTGTCCTAGGCTACTGCGCTACAGTCTTGGGCTAGTACGCTACTGTCCCGGGCTAGCATGCTACAACCCGGGGCTAACACGCTCAGTCTCAGGCTAGCACGCTGCAGTCCCGGGCTAGGACACTACAGTCCCAGGCTAGCACGCTGCAGTCCCAGGCTAGCACTCTACTGTCCCGGGCTAGTACGTTACAGTCTTGAGCTAGCACGCTACAGGCTTGGGCTAGCACGCTACAGTCTCAGGCTAGCACGCTACAGTCCCAGGTTAGAACGCTACAGTCCTGGGCTAGTACACTACAGTCTTGGGCTAGCACACTACAGTCCTGGGCTAGCATGCTACTGTCCCAGACTAGCACGCTACAGTCCCGGGCTAGCACGCTGCAGTCCCGGGCTAGCACGATACTGTCCCAGGCTAGCACTCGACAGTCCCGGACCAGCACACTACAGTCCCAGGCTAGCACGCTACTGTCTTGTGCTAGCACTCTACAGTCCCAGGCTAGCGCGCTACAGTCTTGGGCTAGCACGCTACAATCTTGGGCTAGCACGCTACTGTCCAGGGCTAGCACGCTACCGTTCCAGGCTAGCATGCTATAGTCCCGGGCTAGCATGCTGCAGTCCAAGACTAACACGCTATAGTCCCAGGCTAGCACGCTGCAGTGCCGGGCTAGGACACTACTGTCTTGTGCTAGCACGCTGCAGTCCCAGGCTAGCACTCTACTGTCCCGGGCTAGTACGCTACAGTCTTGGGCTAGCAGGCTTCAGTCCCAGGCTAGCACGCTACTGTCCCAGGTTAGCACGCTACAGTCCCGGGCTCGTACGCTACCGTCTTGGGCTAGCACACTACAGTCTTGGGCTAGCACGCTACTGTCCCAGGCTAGCACGCTACAGTCCCGGGCTAGCACACTACAGTCTTGGGCTAGCACGCTACTGTCCCAGACTAGCACGCTACAGTCCCGGTTTATCACGCTACAGTCCCGGGCTAGCACGCTACTGTCCCAGGCTAGCACGCTACAATCCAGGGTTATCACACTACAGTCCCGGGCGAGCACGCTACTGTCCCAGGCTAGCACTCTACAGTCCCGGACTCGCACGCTACTGTCCCAGGCTAGCACTCTACAGTCCCGGACTCGCACGCTACAGTCCCGGGCTAGCACTCTACTGTCCCAGGCTATCACGCTACAGTCACGGGCTCGCACGCTACTGTCCCAGGCTAGCACATTACTGTCCTGGGCTAGCACGCTGCAGTCCCAGTGTAGCACGCTGCAGTCCCAGGCTAGCACTCTACTGACCTGGGCTATTACGCTACTGTCACGGGCTAGCACGCTACAGTCTTGGGCTAGCACGCTACAGTTCCGGGCTAGCACGCGACAGTCCCAGGCTAGCACGCTGCAGTCCCTGGCTAGCACTCTACTGTCCCTGGCTAGTACGCTACAGTCTTGGGCTAGCACGCTACTGTCCCAGGCTACTGCGCTACAGTCTTGGGCTAGCACGCTACTGTCCCGGGCTAGCATGCTACAACCCGGGGCTAACACGCTCAGTCTCAGTCTAGCACGCTGCAGTCCCGGGCTAGGACACTACAGTCCCAGGCTAGCACGCTGCAGTCCCAGGCTAGCACACTACTGTCACGGCCTAGTACGCTACAGTCTTGAGCTAGCACGCTACAGGCTTGGTCTAGCACACTACAGTCCCAGGCTAGCACGCTACAGCCCCAGGTTAGAACGCTATAGTCCTGGGCTTGTACACTACAGTCTTGGGCTAGCACACTACAGTCTTGGGCTAGCATGCTACTGTCCCAGACTAGCACGCTACAGTCCCGGGCTAGCACGCTGCAGTCGCGGGCTAGCACGATACTGTCCCAGGCTAGCACTCGACAGTCCCGGACCAGCAACTACAGTCCCTGGCTAGCACGCTACTGTCTTGAGCTAGCACTCTACAGTCCCGGACTCGCACGCTACAGTCCCGGACTCGCACGCTACTGTCCCGGGCTAGCACTCTACTGTCCCAGGCTATCACGCTACAGTCACGGGCTCGCACGCTACTGTCCCAGGCTAGCACATTACTGTCCTGGGCTAGCACGCTGCAGTCCCAGTGTAGCACGCTGCAGTCCCAGGCTAGCACACTACTGACCCGGGCTAGTACACTACTGTCCCGGGCTAGCACGCTACAGACTTGGGCTAGCACGCTACAGTTCCGGGCTAGCACGCGACAGTCCCAGGCTAGCACGCTGCAGTCCCTGGCTAGCACGCTACTGTCCCAGGCTAGCACGCTACAGTCTTGGGCTAGCACGCTACTGTCCCAGGCTACGGTGCTACAGTCTTGGGCTAGCACGCTACAATCTTGGGCTAGCACGCTACTGTCCCGGGCTAGCACGCTACAGTCCCGGGCTAACACGTTCAGTCTCAGGCTAGCTCGCAACAGTCCCGGACTAGCACGCTACTGTCCCAGGCTAGCACGCTACAGTCTTGGGCTAGCACGCTACTGTCCCAGGCTACCGTGCTACAGTCTTGGGCTAGCACGCTACAATCGTGGGCTAGCACGCTACTGTCCCGGGCTAGCATGCTACAGACCCGGGCTAACACGCTCAGTCTCAGGCTAGCACGCTGCAGTCGCAAGCTAGCACTCTACTGTCCCGGGCTAGTACGCTACAGTCCCGGGCGAGTACGCTACAGTTCCAGGATAGCACGATACTGTCCCAGGCTAGCACTCTACTGTCCTGGGTTCGCACGCTACAGTCCCAGGCTAGCACTCTACTGTCCCAGGCTATCACGCTACAGTCACGGGCTCGCACGCTACTGTCCCAGGCTAGCACACTACAGTCCCAAGTTAGAACGCTACAGTCCTGGGCTAGTACACTACAGTCTTGGGCTAGCCCACTACAGTCTTGGGCTAGCACGCTACTGTCCCAGGCTAGCACGCTACAGTCCCGGGCGAGTACGCTTCAGTCCCAGGCTAGCACGCTACAATCCCGGGTTATCACGCTACAGCCCCAGGCTAGCATGCTACTGTCCCAGGCTAGCACTCTACAGTTCCGGACTCGCACGCTACAGTCCCGGGCTAGCACTCTACTGTCCAAGGCTATCACGCTACAGTCACGGGCTCGCACGCTACTTTCCCAGGCTAGCACATTACTGTCCTGGGCTAGCACGCTGCAGTCCCAGTGTAGCACGCTGCAGTCCCAGGCTAGCACTCTACTGTCACGGGCTAGTACGCTACAGTCTTGGGCTAGCGCGCTACAGTCCCGGGCTAGCACGCGACAGTCCCAGGCTAGCACTCTACTGTCCCTGGATGGTACGCTACAGTCTTGGGCTAGCACGCTACAGTCCCAGGCTAGCACGCTACAGTGTTGGGCTAGCACGCTACAGTCCAGGGCTAGCACGCTGCAGTCCCTGGTTAGCACGCTGCAGTCCCTGGATGGTACGCTACAGTTTTGGGCTAGCACGCTACAGTCCCAGGCTAGCACGCTACAGTCTTGGGCTAGCACGCTACTGTCCCAGGCTACCACGCTACAGTCTTGGGCTAGCACGCTACAATCTTGGGCTAGCACGCTACAGTCCCAGGCTAGCACGCTGCAGTCCCCGGCTACCACTCTAATGTCCCGGGCTAGTACGCTACAGGCTTGGGCTAGCACGCTACAGTCCCAGGCTAGCATGCTACAGTCCTAGGTTAGAACGCTACAGTCCTGGGCTAGCACGCTCCTGTCCCAGACTAGCACGCTGCAGTCTTGGGCTAGCACGTTACTGTCCCAGACTAGCACGCTACAGTCCCTTGCTAGCACGCTACAATCCCGGGCTAGCACGATACTGTCCCAGGCTAGCACTCTACAGTCCTGGGC
>NW_025212219.1:21917-25677 GCF_004010195.1 Chiloscyllium plagiosum
CACTCTAATGTCCCGGGCTAGTACGCTACAGGCTTGGGCTAGCACGCTACAGTCCCAGGCTAGCACGCTCCTGTCCCAGACTAGCACGCCACAGTCCTGGGCTAGCACGCTGCAGTCCCGGGCTAGCACTCTACTGTCCCTGGCAAGTACGCTACAGTCTTGGGCTAGCACGCTACTGTCCCAGGCTAGCACGCTACAGTCTTGGGCTAGCACGCTACTGTCCCATGCTACCGCGCTACAGTCTTCGGCTAGCACGCTACTGTCCCATGCTACCGCGCTACAGTCTTGGGCTAGCACGCTACAATCTTGTGCTAGCACGCTACTGTCCCGGGCTAGCACGCTACAGTCCCGGGCTCACACGCTCAGTCTCAGGCTAGCACGCAACAGTCCCGGACTAGCACGCTACAGTCTTGGGCTAGCACGCTACTGTCCCAGGCTACCGCGCTACAGTCTTGGGCTAGCCCGCTACAATCTTGGGCTAGCACGCTACTGTCCCGGGCTAGCATGCTACAGCCCCGGGCTAACACGCTCAGTCTCAGGCTAGCACGCTGCAGTCCCGGGCTAGGACACTACAGTCCCAGGCTAGCACGCTGCAGTCCCATGCTAGCACTCTACTGTCCCGGGCTAGTACGCTACAGTCTTGGGCTAGCACGATACAGGCTTGGGCTAGCACGCTACAGTCCCAGGCTAGCACGCTACAGTCCCAGGTTAGAACGCTACAGTCCTGGGCTAGTACACTACAGTCTTGGGCTAGCACACTACAGTCTTGTGCTGGCACGCTTCTGTCCCAGACTAGCACGCTACAGTCCCGGGCGAGTACGCTACGTCCCAGGCTAGCACGCTACAGTCCCGGGCTAGCACGCTGCAGTCCCAGTGTAGCACGCTGCAGTCCCAGGCTAGCACACTACTGTCCCGGGCGAGTACGCTACTGTCCCGGGCTTGCACGCTACAGTCTTGGGCTAGTACGCTGCAGTCCCAGGCTAGCACTCTACTGTCCCAGGCGTGTACGCTACTGTCCCGGGCTAGCACGCTACAGTCTTGGGCTAGCACGCTACCGTTCCGGGCTAGAACGCGACAGTCCCTGGCTAGCACTCTACTGTCCCTGGCTAGTATGCTACAGTCTTGGGCTAGCACGCTACAGTCCCAGGCTAGCACTCTACAATCCCGGGCTAGCACGCTACATTCCGGGCTAGCACACTACAGTTACCGGCTCGCACGCTACTGTCCCAGGCTAGCACATTACTGTCTCGGGCTAGCACGCTGCAGTCCCAGGGTAGCACGCTGAAGTCCCAGGCTGGCACTCTACTGTCCCGGGCTAGTACGCTACTGTCCCGTGCTAGCACGCTACAGTCTTGGGCTAGCACGCTACAGTTCCGGGAGGGCACGCTACTGTCCCAGGCTCGCACGTTGCAGGCTTCAGTCCCAGGCTAGCACCCTACAGTCCCGGGCTAGCACGCTACTGTCCCAGGCTAGCACGCTATAGTCTTGGGCTAGCATGGTACGGTCCCGGACTAGCACGCTACATTCCCAGGCTAGCACGCTACTGTCCCTGGCTAGCACTCTACTGTCCCTGGCGAGTACGCTACAGTCTTGGGCTAGCACGCTACAGTCCCAGGCTACCACGCTACAGTCCCGGACCATCACACGTCAGTCCCAGGCTAGCACGCTACTGTCTTGTGCTAGCACGCTACAGTCCCAGGCTAGTGCGCTACCGTCTTGGGCTAGCACGCTACAATCTTGGGCTTGCACGCTACTGTCCAGGGCTAGCACGCTACCGTTCCAGGCTAGCATGCTATAGTCCCGGGCTAGCATGCTACAGTCCCAGGCTAACACGCTACAGTCCCAGGCTAGCACGCTGCAGTGCCGGGCTAGGACACTACTGTCCCAGGCTAGTACGCTACAGTCCCAGGTTAGCACGCTACAGTCCCGGGCTAGTACGCTACCGTCTTGGGCTAGCACACTACAGTCTTGGGCTAGCACGCTACTGTCCCAGGCAAGCACGCCACAGTGCCGGGCTAGGACACTACTGTCCCGGGCTAGTACGCTACAGTCTTGGGCAAGCAGGCTTCAGTCCCAGGCTAGCACACTACAGTCCCAGGTTAGCACGCTACAGTCCCGGGCTAGTATGCTACCGTCTTGGGCTAGCACACTACAGTCTTGGGCTAGCACGCTACTGTCCCAGGATAGCACGCTACAGTCCCAGGCTAGCACTCTACTGTCCCAGGCTAGTATGCTACAGTCTTGGGCTAGCAGGCTTCAGTCCCAGGCTAGCACGCTACAGTCCCAGGCTAGCATGCTACAGTCTTGGGCTAGCACGCTACTGTCCCAGGCTACCACGCTACAATCTTGGGCTAGCACGCTACTGTCCCGGACTAGCACGCTACAGTCCCGGGCTAACACGCTCAATCTCAGGCTAGCATGCTACAGTCCTGGACTAGCACGCTACAGTCCCAGGCTAGCACGCTACAGTCTTGTGCTAGCACGCTACTGTCCCAGGCTACCGCGCTACAGTCTTGGGCTAGCACGCTACAATCTTGGACTAGCACGCTACTGTCCCGGGCTAGCATGCTACAGCCCCGGGCTAACACGCTCAGTCTCAGGCTAGCACGCTGCAGTCCCGGGCTAGGCCACTACAGTCCCAAGCTAGCACGCTGCAGTCCCAGGCTAGCACTCTACTGTCCCGGGCTAGTACGCTACAGCCTTGGGCTAGCACGCTACAGGCTTGGGCTAGCACGCTACAGTCCCAGGCTAGCATGCTACAGTCCCAGGTTAGAACGCTACAGTCCTGGGCTAGTACACTACAGTCTTGGGCTAGCACGCTACTGTCCAGGGCTTGCACGCTACCGTTCCAGGCTAGCATGCTATAGTCCCGGGCTAGCACGCTACAGTCCCAGGCTAACACGCTACATTCCCAGGCTAGCACGCTGCAGTGCCGGGCTAGGACACTACTGTCCCGGGCTAGTACGCTACAGTCTTGGGCTAGCAGGCTTCAGTCCCAGGCTAGCACACTACAGTCCCAGGTTAGCACGCTACAGTCCCGGGCTAGTACGCTACCGTCTTGGGCTAGCACACTACAGTCTTGGGCTAGCACGCTACTGTCCCAGGCTAGCACGCTACAGTCCCGGGCGAGCACGCTTCAATCCCAGGCTAGCACTCTACAATCCCGGGTTATCATGCTACAGTCCCAGGCTAGCACGATACTGTCCCAGGCTAGCACTCTACAGTTCCGGACTCGCAAGCTACAGTCCCGGGCTAGCACTCTACTGTCCCAGGCTATCACGCTACAGTCACGGGCTCGCACGCTACTGTCCCAGGCTAGCACATTACTGTCCCGGGCTAGCACGCTGCAGTCCCAGTGTAGCACGCTGCAGTCCCAGGCTAGCACTCTACTGTCTCGGGCTAGCACGCTACAGTTCTGGGCTAGCACGCTACAGTCCCGGGCTAGCACGCTACAGTCCCAGGCTAGCACGCTGCAGTCCCTGGATAGCACTCTACTGTACCTGGATGGTACACTACAGTCTTGGGCTAGCACGCTACAGTCCCAGGCTAGCACGCTACAGTCTGGGGCTAGCACGCTACTGTCCCAGGCTACCACGCTACACATTGGGCTAGCACGCTACAATCTTGGGCTAGCACGCTACTGTCTTGGGCTAGCACGCTACAGTCCCGGGCTAACACGCTCAGTCTCAGGCTAGCAGGCTACAGTCCCGGGCGAGTACGCTTCAATCCCAGGCTAGCACGCTACAATCCCGGGTTATCA
>NW_025212220.1:0-2588 GCF_004010195.1 Chiloscyllium plagiosum
CAGCCATGATGTCATTGTTTGGAAGACCAAACCACATTGGCTGAACGGGCTCCTTCTGGTTCTCTATCATTGACCTTTGCTCTAAGTTAGTCTTTTCAGAATTATACAGGCCTCATCTAAATTAACCTCCATTTCATGTTTGAAGCCCAGCTGCTTCAATCCCTCCTCATCATGAAAAAAGGATCGCCTTTCTCCCTGTTTGATGGCATTGCATTCTGCCTCTAATGCAGTGACTACATTTATAGTCCTCCAGTTCTGTTGAATATTTGTCAAACACAACCACAGCTGTCACAGAAAAGGTTAAGACAGATCAAAACTACATTTAAACTACCATATCAAACGAATTGTCGGTATGCATTGCATGGAATACACACATTGCATATTAAAGCTTTCTTAGCACTTATGCATTAAACACTGCAAGGGTTGTTCATAGATGATTTGCTTATGTGTGTATGTATGTCTGTGCCTGTAGATGATAACCTACTTGCATAACAAAGTTTCGATGCATAGTATTGTTCCCTTTTTATTCTGGTATCAAGCATTTCAAAAGCAGAAAGACATTGGGTAGGAGTTCAAGCCCCTCTACACGCCTACATCAAATGTTTTCTGTGATTGTACAGCTCATGTAATGTGCTGGGTAAATCTCCCTCTATATTGTGCTGTCCAATGCAAACATGCCAAATACAATTTGGTTTCGACACAGAGTAGAACTGCATCCAGGATTCCCTAAAAAAACTCACAGAGCAGGCGCAACACAGAGTCGACACAGAATAAATCACCCTCTACAGTATTAAACATTCCATGAGATGTGCAGTAAAAGTTAATTATAGACTAAATATGCATTGCAAAGAACCATTAAACATTCCTCAGCCAAGAATAATACTGCTGAGTTACAATGAAAACACTATCACAGTAAAGTCTTTCCGATCAAGCATTTCCAGATCACTCAATACTCAGACAGATTTTTGAGAAGATCTGGCTGTACTGACTCAAATCTCTCGAAAGAAATGGATGAATCTGGCTGAGAGCATATGTTGGTAAGGTGTTGGCTTCATGTTATAAAGGAAAACGTTGTCCGATTGTGGCAAAACAAGGCATCAGCTATAAAGAAAAATGGGGGGAGGCAGGAGGGGAAGAGAGAAAAAGAGAGACAGAAATATTAGCTGTGCCAATGTATCTCTTAATTATATATTTTTTTTACTGAGCATGACACTTGATACCTCTGTCATTCAAAAATCATACAACTTATGTATTAAAAAGTCCTAACATCAATTAGTATTGGAATCCATTGAGTTATTTGCATTTTTTCCACAATTCGTGTGCTGTGCTTGTGGGGAAATATAAATTGGGGTTTTGTTGTTCTGTAATTTATTCTGAGAATTCTATTTCTGTGTTTATTTACATAAATGCTTAATTGGTTTCAAGGAAGTGATGGTGACAGCAAAGCCAGACGAAAGAAGTGATTTATTGGTAAGATTCAAATCGAAACAAGTTTATTTTAAGAATGTTGACCATTTTCAGAAGTGAATACCAATTTATGAAGACGAATTGCAACAGATTTTATTTATTTCTGAATGATAAACACAATTTAAAACTTTTATTTAGGTTAAAAATTCAGTGCTGAAAATTCTGCAATTAAACGTCAATATTGAACTGGATCTACTCAGAATGTCGCTGCTGAAAATGTGTTGCTGGAAAAGCACAGCAGGTCAGGCAGCATCCAAGGAACAGGAGAATCGACATTTCGGGCATAAGCTGCGCTTTTCCAGCAACACATTTTCAGCTCTGATCTCCAGCATCTGCAGTCCTCACTTTCTCCTACTCTGAATGTCCCACTAATTTATATTGTAGTCCGTTTGGACGGTGCATCATCACTCAAAGTGCATTTTAGAATATTCACGTGAAATACTTGAAATGACATGAGGAACTGCGCAACAATTACATTTAATTGATATAGTTGTTGTGAGGTTTTTTTTTACATGCATTACTTTCTGGAAAGGGTCAGCAATGAGTTCCTACCCCCAATTGCCCATTCAATAGCTTGCTAAAGCCACTTGAGAACACAATCAATAACTTCCCAGTGGGTCTGGAATTTCATGTCGGCCAGACCATGGAAAGTTTACAGATGCCTTGTCATTCGTGGACCAGCTGTTTTTGTATTTTTTCCATTGACTCGGGTTACATGGCCACCATTTGGCTTTCTTTCCGATTCCAGACTTTCTTTGAATTCAAATTTCACCTTGGGCAAACGATGGTATTCCAAACCCCGTCCATTTAGCATCAAACTGGAGTTTGGGAATAGTGGTGTCATGGTATCACCGCTGTGATCCTAATATTGGAAATGCACAGAAAGCGGTCACAAACAGAAGTGCAATAAATCTGACACTTTACATCATGAACAAATATTTGAGTGCAATACTGGCAATAACTCTCCTGCTGTTCACAGCAATATCACAGGAGACTTTGCATCCAATCATCAATCTTAAATTTGTACCGCACTCTGTCTGAAGAGCCTGACTCACCATAATTTGCATTTTTTGAATTCTTCACTGACTTATGAAAAGTTAGTCACATATCCCAAGAAGGTG
>NW_025212220.1:5446-6933 GCF_004010195.1 Chiloscyllium plagiosum
TTTTCACATGGAGAGAGGCGAATTCCCTGCTGACAGGTAGCTGTGATATTGGTGATCTATGAAAAATGCCGAGATGGATCACACAATTGGCACTTCTGGCTGAAGATTGCTGTGAATGCTTCAGCCTTAACTTTTGCGCTGATGTTTTGTGCTCTCCAAAGCAGAGCAAGTGAATATCTGTGGAGCTTATTCCTTCAATTAGTTGTTTAATTATCAACTTTAATTCACGACTTGAGTGGCAGCACTGTGGGCTCAGACCCCTGTTTCCTGAAGTAATGGTCTAGCTTCAATATCCCCAGACTATAAGTCCAACCCCCACGCCATGATGTGGATATTCATAACAGAAGATTGCTTATCCTTTGTATTGTGCAGATTCCAACAATGCATCGTATATTCGCTTAAATTGTTCGTCTCGAAAATGCTTTGCTTCACAGACTTTAGGATATAATGTTCTGTTTTCAATTCTTCTCTCCGACAGGCAAGGTCATCGATGTCACACTGGCTTTCCTCCTCACTAATTGCAAAACCAAATGTTTTTCACCTCATCTTTGAACTTACTGATCAAAATTGCTACATTATTGACTAGATCGTTCATATACGCTGCAAACATCAAAGGATCCAGCACCAAGTCATATAGTAAGCCACTGGACACAAGGTGTCTTCACAATGACTACCTTCGACCATTATCTTCGGCCAACAAATAAACCTTCGATGCATTTGCCAAACTGCACCAGATCCCATGAACCCTTACCATATTAAAGATGCAAGATCTGGTCAAAAACCTGATTGAAGTCAAGAAGCATTACATCCACTTTTTGCACCCGATGTCACATCTCATTGTCTCTCCGGAAAACAGAATCAACCAACTCCGATATGATATCACTTCCACCAACGCCATGCTGAATTTTATTGCTTAAACCTTCCAATTCCAACTTTTAATGAATGCTGTCTCTTAGATTTACTTATTAACTTCCCTCAAGCTTTCTACTTTTAAACATAGGTTTATGAGTGAAACTACACATTGTCATTTAGCTCCTTTCACCCGATGATAACACGTATTTCTCTCTGACCGATAATTTACTCTAGCTGAAATAATCTTGTGTCTCTTCTGTTTCATTCTGGGAAATGGGAATGGAATTGAATACAATGTTGAGACCAACAACAATCTGTCCGTTTGTTATTGACACTGTCAGTGTGTGTTTACCCTCAGAGGCAAGAAGACTTTGTGCTGATAATACGAAAAGTAGCGCCTGATGTATCATTCTCAGCTGGCGCTGTTTCTATGTGCCAGCAACAAGCCACACATCTCACTTCTGATCAGAAAATAAACCCAGGGGATGCAATCTGGCGGAAACATCTGCCAATGTGGCCTATATCAGGACATATTGTGTGAAGCGATCACATTGAAGTGACATTTGCAAATCGACCTTTCGATCGCTGTTTCACGGTCTTATTCCAGGACATCATTGGACGAGTCTCTCGACCAT
>NW_025212220.1:7690-11673 GCF_004010195.1 Chiloscyllium plagiosum
CCCACTGACTCCCACAGCTACCTGGGCTACGCTCCTCCAACCCGAACTCCTATAAAAATGCCATCCCCGATTGTTAATTCCTCTGCCTCCACCGCACCTGCTCCCAGGAGGACCAGTTCCACCATAAAACATCCCAGATAACCTTTTTCAAAGACTACAATTTCCCCTCCCATGTGGTCGACAATGCCCTGGATCCCCATCCCTCCAATCGCAACAGGGAGGCCTCCTGGTCCTCATCTTCCACTGCACCAACCTCGCATACATCATATCATCCTCCACTGCTTCCACCACCTGTAAACAGACCCCATCACTCGGGGTATATTTCCCTCCCTACCCCTATCTGCATTCCGGAGACACTATTCCCTCCGCAACTGCCTCGTCAGGTCCATGCCCCTCCACAAGCCCACTCTCCATCCCTGGCACCTTCCCTTGCCACCACAGGGAGTGCAAAACCTGCGCCCACACCTCCCCCTCACCTCTGACAAGGCCCCAAATGATCCAACCACATCTCAGAGAAATTTATCAATACTTCCACAAATGCCATTCACTGTGTCTGTTCCTTCTGATGTGGTCTCCTCTACATCAGGGAGACAGGACACTAACTCGCGGATCATTTCAGAGAACATCTCTGGGACAACCGTGTCAACTAATCCCACGGCCCCGTGGCTGACCACTTTAACTCCCTTTCCCACTCCACCAAGAACAGGCCGGTCATATTCTGTTCATTTCCAATGAATCAATACAAAATAACCGAGCCTGAATTTGGGATGATATTAACAGGATTTATTTTGATCTAAGCATGAACAGATTATTTTGACATAACAGGTGGAGAGATTCACTTGCTGAAGAAACAGCTCAAGTGATATAAGCTGGCACCAAACCGAGTTTGGTCAATACTGAGGCAAAAATACAGCATACAGTCTTGAGTGAAATAAATAAAGAAACTATCTTAACCCCGGAACAAGATGGAGTGTATTAAATATAAACAAAGACACAAGTATTTTCGGATATAATAGAAAAGTAATTTATAGTATATTGAAATGCAAACAGAGATGTGAATTTGTGTCTCGACAATCTTCCTAGCTAAATTAATCATTTCAGAAATGCCTTTGCAAAATTTCATGAATCATTCGTTGGTCCATTCCACGAACTTGCGAGGTCCTTGTTAAATTCTGAACCCACGCCTTCCAGGTACACAGTGGTTGTGACTCTCATGTTACAGCAAATTGCGAAGTTGTGCACTGTATGTCAATGTCTTAGTTAAAAATTTAAAGCAATCACAGCTCCAAATATTTACAAAATATCACTATGGATCTTCCTTGAATCCAAAAAAAATTGTCCCTTTCAACAATGATTTCTAAAATTTACTAACATATCTGCCGGCTGAGCGGTACGGTGCCTCACAGCGCCAGAGACCCGGGTTCAATTCCCGCCTCAGGCGACTGACTGTGTGGAGTTTGCACGTTCTCCCCGTGTCTGCGTGGGTTTCCTCCGGGTGCTCCGGTTTCCTCCCACAGTCCAAAGATGTGCAGGTCAGGTGAATTGGCCATACTAAATTGCCCGTAGTGTTAAGTAAGGGGCAAATGTAGGGGTATGGGTGGGTTACGCTTTGGCGGGTAGGTGTGGTAGGTGTGGACTTGTTGGGCCGAAGGGCCTGTTTCCACACTGTAATGTAATCTAAAGCCTAATCTGTTGTGAAGGAGGTTTTCAAATAACTTGAAGTGCAAATGGTTCACATCTGTCGGAATACAGTAACATTTCATGTGTTTCCCCACACAAAAAGAAATCAAGCAATATTCACGAGTTGCTCTCAGCAAGTCTATGATGGTCTGTTTTATCAAACAAAATCATTTCCAATGTTGTGAGCGCTCGTCTATCTTCTGTGCAATGGTCTGAGTTTTAAGTTGTGTCTGACTGCAGATGAAACTGGCTGATCTGGGTAAAAGTACAGTTTGTGCCTTTCACGTTGTTAATGTATATTGCTGACTTTAGTTGAATAACGTGATGTTGTCCCAGGCATCGTCTGGCACCATTAATTAGACCATTAATTTCCACATCACTAGCCAGACTATCAGGTGGGGTGTATTGATCTCATTGAAACGAATGCTTGGAATATTTCCGGTATGAATCATGTGAAGTGGAGCCTCTGAACGAGACATAGAACAACACAGCACAGAACAGGCCCTTTGGCCCACGATGTTGTGCCGAACATTTGTCCTAGCTTAAGCACCTATCCATGTACCTATCCAATTGCCACTTAAAGGTCACCAATGATTCTGACTCTGCCACTCCCACAGGCAGCACATTCCATGCCCCCACCACTCTCTGGGTAAAGAACATACCCCTGACATCCCCCCTATACCTTCCACCCTTCACCTTAAATTTATGTCCCCTTGTAACACTCTGTTGTACCCGGGGAAAAAGTTTCTGACTGTCTACTCTATCTATACCTCTGATCATCTTATAAACCTCTATCAAGTCACCCCTCATCCTACGCCGTTCCAACGAGAAAAGGCCGAGAACTCTCAACCTATCCTCATACGACTTCCTCTCCATTCCAGGCAACATCCTGGTAAATCTTCTCTGCAAAGCAGAGAAATGACATCCAGTGAGAGTGAGTAGACTGTTGTTGGGATGAGGTGAAGGAGCCTCTTGGCAAAACCACATCGTCTCCAACCTCATCCGTGTTGGCAGATGTCGTTGGTGATGGTGGGGAGGGCTAATGGAGGGGGGGGTGAAGAGGAGGAACTCAAGCGGCTGCTGCCTGCACCTGTCTTCAAAGGGACCACTTTCAAGAAGAGGTGGTGAGCTTTGCACCCAAGAGAGCATCACGAGGAGAGATCAGGGGCAGGGGAAGGGTGGAGGGGTGGGGGTGGGCGATGTTCACTATTCCCTGATGTCTGGTTGCGTTTGTGAGCAACAGATGAACCTGAGAACCAGATTCAGGGTGGTACTGCAGGTATTTCAGCAGATACTGTGTACATGGCATTCTCCCATAAATCAGCAATGACACGAACATTTATTTGTATGGTGTTTGAAGCCAACTAAAATTTAACAATATGGTGGGAGAAGTTCCTTTCATTTCTTTGAACTAGTAACAAGGGGCGCTCTCTGTGGAACTGGGGTGGCAGGAGGATCTTTCACAGCAGAATGTGAGGGAACAGAACCACCGTTGGAAATCCAGATAGACTGGAACTTTTTTCACTGGAGGATGAGAGTTCGGGGGTGGGTGTGGGGGTCCTCATATAAGTTTTTAAAACCATGAGTGGAAAAGTGAATGGCTCTAATTGACATGATTCATACTGGAAATGTACGAAGCTTTCGTTTCAAAAATATCACATATCAATAAACTCCACCTGACCCTACGGCTAGTGATGTGGAAATTAATGGTCTAATTAATGGTGCCAGACGATGCCTGGGACAACATCTCTTTATTCAAGTAAAGTCAGCAATTAACATTCACAATATGAAAGGCAGAAACTGTACTTTTACCCAGATCAGCCAGTTTCATCTGCAGTCAGACACAACTTAAAATTCAGACCATTGCACAGAAGATAGACGAGCGCTCACAACATTGGAAATGATTTTGTTTGATAAAAGAATCCGTCGTAGACTTCCTCAGAGCAATTCGTGTCAATAAACTCGCGCACGAAATGTTACTTTAATCCGATTGATGTGAACCATTTGCACTTAAGAAGTTGTTTGAAAACATCTATCACAGTAGATACGCGAGTAAATTTTATAAATCATTGATCAAAGGGGACAATCCTTTTTAGACTCGAGGAAGATCCACAGTGATATTTTGTAAATGTTTGGAGCTGGGTTTGTTTCCTTTTTTTGACCCAGACATTGGCGTATTTTCCCTATGGTGGGGGATTTCAACAATAGGGAACATGTTTTTACAATGAGAGGAGAAAAATAAAATAAAAAAAGATATCAGTGACAACCTTTTACACAGAGAATGGTTTGTGTGTGGGATGATT
>NW_025212220.1:18318-21162 GCF_004010195.1 Chiloscyllium plagiosum
TTTACTTTATATTAAACCAGTGCTGGAGCTGAATTTGATTGTTCAGTACGGTGGGAGTTCCGCTGAATCCAACACTTGCTGCAGATGGTGATAGCTTTTCAGTTGGTCTTCAATTGCTATCTCAGACCATCCAGTACCTCTGCTAAGAATTCTTTTTCCAACAGGAGTCAAGCCAATGTAATCACTGTTTATCTCAACAGGTGTGAGCTCTTGTGTCAAAAACATGAAAACAATTTGGTGAAGAGGGGGTCTCTGTGTGCGAAAGGTAAACCTTACAATCTCTCCACAGGAGCTGCTAGACCTACTGAGTTTCTTCAGAAATTGCTGTATTTTATTTTGGTTTTCTAGCATTTAAAGTTTGTTGTTTCACTGAAAAAAGTTCTGTTCGATGAAACACGTTCTTCAGAGAAAAGATGCATTTGAACAAATTGCGAATGTTCAGAGATATTAAATATCAGAGAATCATTGAATTTGAGCGCCCTGATCTCGAGCTGTACTTTTACAAGAAACTATTATGAAGTAACAACACACTCCAGAGTGCAGTGGCTGCTGTAATTGGGTGGAAGTTATTTTGATCACTCAAATAGAGAATGTCAATGATCCCGTTCCAAATAATCAACAGAAGGATTTTTTTAAAGCATGTGTGAAACAATTAATTTGTTAAAATATTTTAATAAAAAGTGTTCACAGCCAGTGCTAGCTTAATGAATGACACAATGATAGGAATGTAGGAGCAAGAAGAGGGCACTCAGCCCCTCGAGCTGTTCCACCACTTACTTAGATCATGGAACATTTGTGAGCTAAATCCACAGTCCTTCCTTTGGCTAAAACTCTTTAACACCTTTGATTAACAAGCAAAAACTATTCCAGATTTACTGATTCGACTGCCCGTAACAAAGGGAGACACTATTTCTGAAAGACATTCCTGTGAGTACTGTGACACAATGAGGCTGGAATTAATTGCTCATGAAAGTAAACTTTCAATCTATGACAATTTCCAATTGAAACATCCCAATCATCATATTTCTTTAATGTAACACTATACTTCCCTGGAATAAAGAAATATAATGTGTGATTGCCTTGCTAGAAAAATGAGGGAAGCTTCATTCCTATTATATGATTAAGAAATAGCTCTGTTCATTCAGTGAAAACACAGTCAAATCACACAAAAGGAAACCATGTCATCTTGTGTAGACACACAAGTGCATCAAATAATTTTCAATTCTTCCAGTGGTTGTTTCAATCTCCAGACAGGTGTGGAAGTGTCCGACTTTTTATATCGCCTTGAGAAACCAGTTGTCAACAGTCTATTTGAATTGCTGAAGTTTGTGTGGTATTAGCACATTCACAGCGCTGTTCGGAAGTGAGTCCCATGGCTGTGATTGCGGAAGAGGAAACGGGCAGAGAAATAATTGAGAGTCAAGTTGAAGTCTAATTTGGAGGAGAGCGTTCAGGTGAAGCATTTACATGCATGTGCGCCCTTATCCTCAAGGATCACAGTTTTGGAACATGCTGCCGAAGGGACATGTCAGCATGCAAAATGGAAGCTGAAGAAGGCATCTCGGCCCCTCTGGAAGGCTATTCCATTCATGGGATCATCATTAATCTTGCTGCTCACCAGTCTTCCCAACACACCGATAACATTGAACCTGATTGTTTACTGTTCAACAAAAGAATGGTGAACCTGTTGAATTTTCCACCACAGAAATTGATTGAGGACAAAACATTAAATGATTTCAATAAGGAGATGGATTCCTTCAATCCTTAAAAAATGCTACGGTTATGTGGGAGAAAGGCAAACAGGGTACAATATTGGTTGAAAGCCATGAAAACATTGAATGGGACATGGTTTGTAAGTTTGCACGTAACGCAAACATTGGTGGTATAATGGGCAGTGAAAGTTATCTAAACGTACAATGAGATCTTGATTAGCTGGGCTAATGGGCTGAGGAGTGGCAGATGGAGTTAAAGTTAAATGAATACGATGTGTTGCTTTTTGAGAAGACAAAACAGGTCACAACTTACAGAGTTAATGGGAGGGCACTGGATAGTGATGTTAAACACAGGGCCCTGAGGGTCCAGACTCATAGAGTCTTACAGAGTTAATGGTAGGGCACTGGGTAGTGATGTTGAACACTGAGGATCCTGAGGGTTCAGACTCTTACATTCTTGAAAGCGTTGTCTCAAGTACCTTGTGTGTTGAAGGTGTTTGGCACATGTACCTTCATTGGCCAGAGCACTGAGTGCAAGAGTTAGGGCTTCATGTTGTAACTGTCCAAAACATTGGAATGAACTGCCAGAGGAAGTGGTAAATGCAGAGATAGGTCCAACATTTAGAAGACATTTGAACAGCTCCAGGAACTGGATAGGTCGGGATGGATATGGGCCAAAGGCAGGCAAGTGGAATTAGTTTAATTTGGGAACTCTGGTCAGCATGGATGAGCTGGACCAAAGGAACTGTTTCTGTGCTGTACGACTTTATGACTCACTGACTTTATGGTGGAGTAGGCTCAAAGTTGGAAGGTGGTGAGCAAGTGAGGGGCTAGATTAGGCATGTGGGAGAGTTTGGCCTGGTAGGCTGTGAGGGGTTGGCTGGCTGCTGGGTAAGCTTGCATGCACTTTGTCTGGCAAGGTGGCATCAAGGTAAATGGTAATGGTCACAGAATAATTTGGTCGAATTGTGCTTGGTAGGTGAGGGGTAGTTTGAGCTGAAATGCAGGAGGTCTGTCTTTGCCAGGCTGGTTTATGGAGAGGTGAGCAGGATGCCAGGCTGGTTAGTGTAGAGGTGGGCAGAGTGCCAGGCTGGTTAGTGCAGAGGTGGGCAGTGTGCCAGGCTGGTTAGTG
>NW_025212220.1:23389-25677 GCF_004010195.1 Chiloscyllium plagiosum
CATAATAGGGTAGGGGAATGGGTCTGGATGCGTTACTTTTCAGAGAGTGGGTGTTGACTTGTTGGGCCAAATGGCCCGTTTGTACACACTGTAGAATTTCGATGAATCTGCATTTCCTTGGTTTGTATTTTGTGAAACGTCTCTGCTCTTCACAGCAATCCAGTGAAAGTGTCAGTTGGTGAGATCTTCAAACAGTTACTGGGGTGGGATCAGGATGTTCTTCTTCCTAAATTATATGGCAACTAAATTATGTGGTAATGGTCAACGTCGAGGGCATGTTTTTAAAGAGGGAACCAATGATCATGATCAGCAACTGGAAGGAAACAAAAATAAACTCCAGTTATGCTGTAGGCTTCAGCGGGAGCATACTGGCAAACGTTTAGAGCTGAGGATACATTTGAATAACTGATAAGGTCAAATTAACAGAAACTAACATGCTCACTTGGTCATTCTATTGCAGAGACACCATCTCCCCCCACGCTTTATGGCCTGGTCTCCTCCTGTCAGGAGCACAACACCGGTTCTGTGATCTTTGGTTGTTTGGCGATGGATTATTGCCCTGACGTCACCAAGGTAACTTGGAAGAAAGATTAGATTACTTTACAGTGTGGAAACAGGCCCTTCGGCCCAACAAGTCCACACCGACCCGCCGAAGCGTAACCCACCCATACCCCTACATTTACCCTTACGTAACACTACGGGCAATTTAGCATGGCCAATTCACCTGACCTGCACATCTTTGGACTGTGGGAGGAAACCGGAGCACCCGGAGGAAACCCACGCAGACACGGGGAGAACGTGCAAACTCCACACAGTCAGTCGCCTGAGGCGGGAATTGAACCCGGGTCTCTGGCGCTGCGAGGCAGCAGTGCTAACCACTGTGCCACCGTGCCGCCCATAAAGGTGGGGAGCTAATCAAGACTGGATTGAAGACTTATCCATCAGTGAGAAACAAGAAGGGAACCTACACCCTGAAAAGCCAGTTAACCCTGCCCGAGTCAGTGGTAGATTGCCCCAGCAAAACCTACTATGAGGTTCATGACAGCGGGTCACACAAGAGCAAAGTAATGCCATGTCCAGGTAACAGAGATAAACAGATAATCTGTGATTAACATGAATAAGGCATTATTTAGAACAGTTTTCACAGAATCACCTTATACAGCACAGGGAAAAGGCCATTTGATCCACCCAATACATGCCTATCAATAACAGCCACCTAACGATTCCAGTCTCATGTGCCAGCACCTGATCCATTGCCTTGTGTGTCTTGCCCTTGCAAGGATACTTCATACTTATTATGAGGGTCTCAGTCTCTACATGACTTGTAGGTGCTGAGCTCCAGGCTAACACCACCTTCTGTTTGATTTAGTTTTCCCCTGAGATCCACTTGGAACCTCCTGGCCTTACCTTCACAATGTGCGCCTGAGGCATTGATCTCTCCATCAAGGGGAAAGGTTTCATCCAGTTTACCCTGTCTATGGCTAAAATAATTCTAGACATCATGATAATCTTCTCCCTAATTCTCCTCTGCTTCAAGGAAAAGCCCTGTTTATCTAATCTAGTTTCATAACTTAAACCCTCCAACCCAGGCAATATCATGGCAAATCTCATCAATACTGCCTTCAGTGTAATCACATTCCTTCGATAACATGCACACAACGCTTAAGTATGGCCTAACCAGTGTTTTATTAAGTTCCTGTATCATCTCACCACTATTCATTGTCAATGTCTAGGCTAATAAAAGCAAATATCCTCCCACTTTCTTAGCCTCTTTATCCAGACGACACAGTACTATATGGGATCGGTGGATACATGCGCCAAAGATCCTCAGGCCTTTCCAGGGTTCCACCATTTCAAACTTCATACCTCACAGATTCTTCTGCCGAATTACATCACCTTATATTTATCCAGAATAATTTCCATTTGCAACTTTTCTCTTCACATACAACCAACCCTTTTATATCCTCCTGCAATCTAAAGCCATTATGCTCATGACTTACCAACATGACAGTCTTCATTTCATCTATGAATTCACTGGTTAATCCTCCTAAATTTGAGTCTCAATCATTGGTATGTAAGAGAAATAGCAAGGAAATCAACAACAATCCCTACAGAACACCAGGAGATTATAGATTTCCAGTCACGCAGACACCCGATGACTGTTATCCCCTGCTCCCACCACTCAGCCAGTTCTAGATCTAATCTATCAAATTAACTCGGGTCACATTGGCTCTGATTATTGCTATCATCTGGAGATCGAGTTATCTCTCTGAAAACTATGATCAAAT
>NW_025212221.1:0-25682 GCF_004010195.1 Chiloscyllium plagiosum
AAAGATCGAATTCTATGGAAATATTGCATCAAACCTCGGCAACGTGATAGCACCGTTGAGGGGTTTACAACAGAAGGACACAAACTTTGATGGACAGAACAATGCCAGGAGACATTTGCGAATTTACAAGCCATATGAACCACCGTCACAGTTTTAGTTGAACCAAGTTTTTTGAAACCGTTCAAATTTAGAATCGACGCAAGCGATGCAGGGGTTGGAGTTGCACTGATGCCGGAAGAAATTGATGGAATTTGTGATGATGCTGCTTCTTTAACAATGCTCTATTGTCCTCGGTATTATTTTCAGACGGTTCACAAAGTTCGATGTTGCGAAAGTTGTGGGTTTACCTCTCAAGAATGTTTTAAAGTCTTTCCTTTAATACACATGTACATTGAAAGGGGTGTGGCTAGTTCCTCCAGTTCGGGTTTATTTTAATTTAGTGGTGGAATTATTTTGACGTCAGCTTTTCAGGATATTGGTTAAAGAAACAGCTTCATGGTAATCGTCTCTCTCTCTCTCTCTCCCTCTCTTGTAAGCACCTTTGTAACATTTTACCTTTCTCACAGGATTTTTTTATGGAGATGTTACAAGTATTTGGAACATCATCATTCAGTTGCTGTAGTCTCGATTTGATTTTCAATAATTTACATTATAGTAAAGTAGGCTTTGTTTTGTTGTTTTGTGAAGTAAATTAAATTTTGATTGAAACTGAGTGGATGGGCCAACTGGATCCCTCCTGGAATATCAAATTTACACTTCCCTCAAACAGCTAGAATATGTTATGGTCTGGACTACCTTCTAGGAATCTTTTGAGGGGGTCTAGATTAATCTGTAACATATTTGAAGTTCGTTGTGGGAGTCCTTCTCAAGTTCAGATTTGGGTTTGTGATTTCTGGATTCAAAGGCAGCGAGTGTGGGTGACCTTTCTTCCGGCAGTTGAGATAGGTTGTATTGAACAGCACTTGATGTATTAATTTCCCCTTGAGTTTTTGAGTTGGAAGAACTGACTTTGAGGTTTTTACAAAAGACGAACGAGGAAAAGCTGCTGGAATTGGCAGTTAAGCTGAAGTTAGAGTCATTTCCGTTCGTAAGAAACGGAGATTAATTACAGCCGTAGCTAAGCATTTAACTTTGCTGGGAAGGTCAGCGGAATACTTACAGAATGGCTAAACTTTAATTGAGAATGAACGAGCTTAAGGGAAAGGCAAAAGTAAAAGAAAGAGTAAAACAAATCAAATAGTTTAAATGTTGATTAAAACTGAATAGAAAGAGAAACATGTATTGCGATGGCAGAATAAAAAGAAAGACAGAGGGAAGAAAGCGAAAAGGAGAGAGGTTTAACTTCTATAAATGACTGTTAGTCAGGAGAGTCAGCTTAACTGTATGGAGAGGATGACTGAAGGTCAGCTTAGTGAGGAAGAGTATGAGGATGAGCAAAGCTGTGACAGACAAAGGCCTTGTGTGGATATGCCTAAAAGGAATAAAATGTTGCCTAAATTTGATGAGAAGGACGTAGGGGCCTTTTCCATCTCATTCGAAAAGGAGGTTAAGCAAGTGCAGTGACCATAGGCCACGAGTCCTTTGTGGATTCAAATGAAAGTTATCGTTCGAGCTAGTGAAGTATTTGCTCACTGTCACAGAAAGTAACAGGGCTTAAGAGGTGGTGAACGGTGCCATCTTAAATACGTGTAACCTTCTGCCCTAAAAATTACAGACAAAATTTAGGGAATCAAAAGAGGGATCATGGTCATTCCTACATTGAATTCGAAAGAATAAAACAAAGTAGCATTGATAGGTGGATAATGGCTTTTAAAATAGAGCAAACCTAGGATGCTCTCACTGACAAGATTACTTCGGATGAGTTCACAAATTCACATCCTGAAATAAGGAGAGGTCATTTGGAAGAGCAGAGAGTTGAAAGCACAAGATCAGCAGTTGAAATGGCTGACGCCTATGACTTGGCTCATTCATGAAAATTTGGCTTCTAACTTCAGTTTCAGTCTGCAAGGAGATAAGTTGGGGAAAAGAGAAATTCTGATGTGGTAAGGGAATATTTGATATCAGTGAAGATCATAATGATAACTTAACATAGGTTTTAAAAAGTAAACCCGTGAAGGGGGCATAGAATTTAACAGGCTCCGTTGTTTTTACTCCATTAAAGTTGGCCACATGAAATACAGTATTTATGGATTAAGAAAAGTATTGGAAAATATTGCGAAGCCAGATGTACGAAACCATAATATGCGAGTGAATATTGTTGGAGTGCTAATGCAATGCACAGTGGAGGCTAAAACGCCGCCCTGAATATCCAAAATGGTTGGGGGTTGGTTAATGAGGAAGAGCCAAACCGTTTGAAACGATACCCTTGAGAAAGTAAAGTTTGCAGTCATTCCAGGAGCAGCAAGTACAGAGGTTAAAACATTCATGATACTATAATATCCCTGTTGAAGTGGTGTCCTTCCTCATTCGTATATAAGGATACGAGTGACAGTGGGTCATGTCTCACCAAACCAAGGAAACCACAACACAGAAATAGAAAGCGGGCTTAGCTACCAGGGCATCATACGGAGGCTCACTGATGGTGTTACCTAGTATGGTTACGAAACGTCTGGAAACAAACCTTTCAGGTCAGCGAGAGAACCTGAATCCACAACCTCAACCTAAGCTACAAGTCTTCTCAAAGCTCGCTCATTCAAATAATTGTCAAAACAGCAACGAAAATTGATGTATCCTTTAAACAGTTAACTGTTCGATAGATCTATTTCGGATCAGCTCGTCTCTCAGACTTTTCATTCGTGCAGCTGAGCCTGCACTTTAAGTCTGCCTCCAAGTCCAGAAACCTCCTCCGTTTTATCTGAACATACATGTTTCTGAATTCCTGACATCTCGCCCTTAAGAAAAAAAGTGAACAATCGTAATACAAACATATCTTCATTTTTCTCTCTGAAGCTTAACACCATTATTATGAAATACATGTGACATTTATCTAAGTGATCTATTTCGTATTAGTTCGACGTACACAGAAAATATTGAATCGATATGGTTCGTAAGGAACAATGGAACAGATGCTCTATGTAATTCGGAAGAGTAACTCTATGAGAAAATAACTGATCAAGAAAATGTTTAAAGGCTTGCAGGCCCCTTTAAAAGGTTGAACATTTTGTTAAATCATTGTTGTGAATTACACAACTTGGTATATTGTCATATAGGAATTAAACGATTTTCACTGTTAATTTTAGAATGATTGCGATGGTGTGTGTGCATGCTCTAAACTTTCGATTGATTGGGGAATTGATTCCGAAACTATAACTTTGTAACTAAATGCGTGATATGCACATGAAAAACTGACAACCCATTTCCAACTTACAGTATGTTTAACTGCGATCGCACAGAACAATTGGCAGAAATTTTCACAAAAACGTTGAAAATGGAAAGAAGAACCGAGGGAGAGAAAGAGAGAGTGAAACCGACAGTCTGTTTGATCTTGCTCTCACTGGACTGAGTGTACATTTATTCATTCGTGGTGACATTTGGTCCTATGTAATCTTAGCTTTCTTTATGCCCTAGAACTCGAGATCCGGAAATGCTTTCATTTATGTCTGCATGTTGGAAATCCGTGATGATTTTAAACTGTTGTCCATACCTTTTTTTAGTTTCAATCTTGCACGGTAAATGTCAATCCCCTTTGAGGGACTTCCTGTACTCATTAAAATCTATATCTATCAGGAACGGTTCATTAAACAAAAACGTTAGGTTGAAAAGGTTGGTTAAATTTATTTCTTCGAACTTGAACTTATCACGTTTGGAATTTTATTTTCTGGACATATTACGTTTTAACGTTTGAGCTAATATTTTATTCCAGACACGAAAAGTCATTCATTGTGCATGCACTTTGTGAGACTTGGCATTTTGGAAATGTAGGATATGAAATCTCAGACAACTAATCAAGATGTGTGGATGATGTTGAATGATATTCAAGTCTTAAAGTAGATGCAGAAGCCCTTTCCCTTCTAAATGTCGTTGTGAACAGGTAAATGGATATATGAAATGACTGTCGTCTGCCCTCTCTGCAGATCAGGAAGTGAGGGACCTGTGATATGACCTCTTCTGAACACGCAGTGAACCGAATTTGGGATAGAATTATGGGAAAAATACTGAAATTCTCAATTAACAAATGGGAGGATAAAACAGATATCGAATGGACAGATACTTTATTGGTCAGTTGGAGGAATAACGCATGTGCTGGGGGGGCACACGAATATAGAGCAGATAGCACTCCCAGAAGCTCGGTGATGTTAAAGTCTGAGTTCTAAGTGGTATACAGAAGGGGAAAAAGGAAAGAAAAATAACCGTGAATTGATCAGTGCTACTGGCCGTTCCCTTATTCAGAACTGCAATAGTCCCATCTTACAAACCCAAACCCTACATCTCGGAAATAGCTGAGGTTCCGTTTTGGGACTGGTCAACATTTACAAGCAGTGGCTTTCAAACGTTCCAAATCACTCTGAAGAGAACACTCCATATTCCTCTTCGAAAGTTGCCTTTACGTTTCACCTGTCTAATTGGCGAAACAATCATGTTTTGCCCTTAAAAACGCCTTGGCTGCAGCCCCAGCGCTCGGGCGTCCACTGTACGACAGAGCTTCTCAGTTGTATGTTAATGTACAAGATAAACTGGCGTTGCTGTCCTAACGCAGCAGCATGACGACCTTGGCCAATTATTCAAATAAATTTCATCTAATGGCCAGTGGACTCCCTCCCTGCATCGAAATCCTTACTGCTGTCCATTTTAGTGCAGGCGCATTCTAAGTTGACCTTCCACTAGCTCGTACAAGTGTACACCTCACACTCTCATTTGGTCTTTCTTACCTCTAAGCAGACCAAGCAACTTACCCAAACTCGTCTGAGCCTCCACGAGGTCTCGCTATTCCAGAACGCTTTTCATTCCTGCCCAACTGTAAATGCTGCTACGTTCCTTGAGCAATCCCCTGACGATATCACTGATGTCCGCATGATCGTGAGCTGAGGAATCAATTCATTACAGGCATTCACCCCAATTTGACGGACCTCTAATTTGAGTACCCTGCCCTCATCTTTTATATTGATGGTTTTTCCTCTCTTTCCCCGAAGAGTTTCTGGCAGTAAGGCGATGCTATCGCAACAGACACTGGTGTTGAGGAGTCGGCTACTTTTCAGATCCCCGTCTCGGCACAGAAACCCGAGCTGTTTTGCCCATACCAGAGCTTTTATTCGAGCCACTGATAAAATTGCCACTTTACACCGATTCCAGCAGGCAATGGTATTCTGCTTCCTCGTCAATCGGCTGTTATTAAATTTACTGCAGACACAAAGGTGGACACTCTGGTACAATTAAAAATGTCTGTCCAGATTCAGCTGCGAAGGACGCATCCGCATCAGCCAATATAATTGTTCAAACGAAAGGAAATCTGGCTCCAAATTAAGCACCTACTTTAGGGTCAAAGAGCGTGCCAGATCTAACTTTGATTCAATATTTACAGAGGGACGTTTCCGACTCTGAGCGGGCACTTTGGAAATCGATGGCGTGCTCGCACTCCTCGACTCGACATCTCTGACTACTACCGGTCAGTATATTTTGTCTTCCTGATTCTGTGCTACCAGAGCTTATTGATTACTTGCATTCCTGAACTCATTTTGACAATGAAACAATGCTGCAGCTACTTCGAAAACCCTGGTGAAACTCGGATTTGAATACTTCAGTTCAAAATTGGCCTTATTCTTATGAAGAATAGCAAGCGTAAATGAATTAAAAGTCCTTCCGGGACTATCCCCTGCCAGATGGTCCTTTTTTCGTGTTTGCAAATTGATTTGATTCAATAATTAAGGTACAATGTTATAAATACTGTTTATTAATTGTCGATGTATTTAGCAAATGAATTGAAGCCTTCCCCAGCATTAGTTGTACTGCACAAATAGTACTGAAGTATTGTTGACTGAACTTCAGCCACACTTCGGGTGAAATAAAATGATAAGCACAGACAATAAATCAGATTATATGGCTCGAAACAAAGGTCACTTGTGTGACTCAGTATCAATTCAATGGCAACAGCATTGCTCTGACACCCGCAGGCAACAGGGATTGTGGAACAGTCCGAAGGTATTTTCAAAGAGAGATTATTAAACTTAGTTCAATAAACGTATTAAATTGATTCAATGTATTTCCGTTGGCACTACTTCACATGCGAGTTCCTCCATATTCGTGGACGGGACTCTCAGCTGCCGAGAAAGCTTATGGTCGGCCAAAAAGAACTCAGTGGGATAGTCACAATAAACGCCTTGAAGGAGTGTACTTCCACGTAATGGGTGAGCAAATTCAGAACTATTTGAAACAGTTAACACTTTCCCGGAAGTGTCGAGTCATAGAATAGAGGTCATCGAACATCCAAGTGCAGGAAGAGCCCTTTGGCCCACGTTGTTGCACCATCCAATTTAAGAATCTGAAGCACGTATAAATTACAATATTCCATTTTGATCCGTATGCTAATCTACTGACCATTTAAATGCCCTTAAATTTATCGATTCTACTGCTGTTGCAGGTAGGGTGGTCAATGCTCCTGTTACTCTCTGAGTAAAGAAACTACCTCTTACATCCCTGGTATGTGTATCACGATTCAATTGGAAGCAATGCCCCCTCGTGTTAATCATCACCATCTGAGGAAAAAGGCTATCACTGGCCATCCTCTGATTTTCTTATATGTCTCAATTAATTCACCTCTCAAGCGTCTTCTGTCCAATGAAAAGAGCCTCAGGTCCCTCAGCCTTTCCTCGTAAGACCTTCCCTCCAAACCGGCCAATATCCTAAGAAATCTCCTCTGAACCCTTTCCAAAGCTTCCATACCCTTGGCATCATGGTTGCCCACAAACCTACCAACATACTAAAGCAGCAGCTAATCAGTTCAAAATCCGAATGTTGAGAACAAGCGAAACGAAACCATCATTTACTAAAATACCTTTCAAGAACAATAACAAACACTGCTTTGGACAAACAGGCAGAAAACTCGCCAGGAAGATACGTGGACATCAACTGGCCAGAAAAAGACATGACCCACTATCACTAGTATCTTTACACACTGATGAGGGAGAATACACATTTGACTGGGACAACACAGCCGAGGACAAGCCAAACAGAGACGCACGAGAATTCTAGAACCATAGCATTCCAGCTGGAATGTTGTTCGCAAAAACATGGAGTTGGACGCCATCTACACCCTCTGAGAAGAAGAATTGGAAAGAATATCACCATCCGAAGAAGAACCAAACACGTCAATGGAAGGTAGGGCATAAGATCGTAGCTTCACTGGAGGCTGACTGATGACTTTATTAAGTTGTATGACAAAACATCATAAATTGTACCACTCAGTTCAGCGAGCAAACTTACATCTAGTAGCTCAACCTGATCTAGAAATCTTCTCATAACTCGCTAACTGACTGGCCTTTAATTCCAAGGATTATTCTATTTCCTTTTTTGAACAAGAGAAGACCTTTTGGGACTCTCCAGCCTTCTGGAACTATTGGGCAAATGGATTTCAATTCAGATAAAATGTGAGGTGATGCATTCAGGTAAGACTACTTTTGGAGCGACTTACATAATGAACGGAAGAGACTTGGGAAAAGTAGATAGGCAGAGTGATCTGGAAGTGCAATCCATTGTACCCTGAAGGTTGCTGCACATGTTTATAAAGTGGTCAAGAAGGCATATAATGTGCTTGCCTACATTTTACGGGGTATTGAATATAAGAGCTGACAAATCATGTAAACATTGTGCAGGATATTGGTTCAGCCGTATTTAGAATTTTGTGTACATTTCAGATCACCACATCAGCAAGAGGATATGGACGCTTTGGAGTGGGTGCAGAGAAGGTTTATGAGGATGTTGCCTGATATGGAAGTTGCTAGGTATGAAGAAAGGTTGAGTAGGTTAGTGTTATTTTCATGAGAAAAAAGGAGATTGAGGGGGGACCTGATTGACGTTCATGAAATCATGAGGAATATTAACAGGATGGATAGAAACAAGCCCTTTTCCCAGGGTGAAGAATTTAATAACGAGAGGGCACGATTTCAAGTTGAGAAGTGAAAAGTTCAAGGTGTATACAAGTGGCAAGTACTACCACCGACTGCGGTCAGCGTTTGTAATGCGTTGTCAGCAGAGATGGTAGACAAATACGGTAGAGTTATTTAAGATGCGTCTGGATAAATGCAGGAGTAGGTGGGGAGTAGAGGGATACAGATGTTCAGTAATTGATCGACAAGTCAAGGCAGTAGATTTGGATCGGCTCACGTTTGAAGTGCCGAAGGGCCTGTACCTGGGCTGTACATTTTCTTTGCTCTTTGTTCTTTGTTTATCCAGTAGGCACTCAGGATGCAAAGATCACTGCCAAAGGCACACCAATCTCTTCCCTCAATTCCTCTAGTAACTGAAGGGATGGCCCTTATGGCCCAGGCGATTTATCGGTCCGTATGCTTTACCAAATTGTCAGTGCACCCTCCTTCCTCACGCCAAACGTTTTTACATATCAGTCTGTTTCAACCTGTCCTCAGAAACATCAATGTTCCTTTCAATAGTGAATTCTGAAGCACAGTGTTCATTAAGAACTTCGCCTCCTTCCTCCGTCACAATGCACACGTTCTTCCACTATCCCTGATCGGCCCTGCCATCACGCTGACTATCCACCTATTCCTCACGTAAGTGTAGACTGCCTCAGTATTTTCCTTAATCCTACCTGCTGAATCTTTTTCATACCCTCTTCTTGATCTCCTACGTCCATTCTTCAGTTGCTTCCTGCTTATATTTTAATGCTCGAAACCTTACCTTCTCAAACCTAAGTATCTTCCTTCTTCCTCTTGAATTGGTGTTCCACATCCTTTGTCACCCAGAATTATTTCAACATACCATGCCACCTTTGCCTCACTGGAACAAGCCTGTTCAGCAAATGCTTCGAAAACAATCTCCATAAGTCTGTCGTGCGTTTCCATGAGCACATCTGTTCCCAATTTCGGAGACCTAGTTCCAGACAAAATAGCACTGAAATCGCCCCTTCCTCAGTTGAATACTTTCCCATATCATCTGCTCTTATCCCTCTCCATGAGTATAGCAAATATCAGAGAGTTGAGAGAACTATCATCGAAATGCTGTTCCGCCGAGAGATTGACAACCAGCATGGTTCATTGCCATCCGACATGGCCTCCCGCCTAATCGAACTATCTGCATAATGCGTCAGAAACGCTGGAATCAATATAAATATCATGAATACAATTACACATATTTTATAGAAATACACACTGGACAATATGATTTCCCTGGGCTACCAACAATAGCCAGGATTGGATAATAAGACTATTGAATAGTGTAATGTGCATATTTGATCCTCTTTGATAATCATAAGCGATGATGATAACTAGAAAAGTATCAGGCATTCTCAGCTATTACCGTGTATATCATTGGAACATTTCAGTTTAATGATGGCAGAGTCTGAATTCTCCTTCCCCTCTCCCTGCAGCTGTTGATTCCACCTCATGCGATCGATGATGCTTCCACTTATATTATGGGATAACACATTGAACGGAGCCTATTTTGCAGTGAACGATGGAAACAATACACTGTGATAATGACAATCCATGGAGACAGGCATTAGTCAAAGCCACAGAACAAGCAGATTCAGTTAACCTGTTCCTCATATCACTTTTCATATGACAGAAAAAGAACAATTCCTCGCTTTGGATGGAATGTATGATGGTCGCTCGCGCATGGACCATATATCTTTCCATCTTTTAAATTTTTCTTCCATATATGTAGGAGCAGTGCCAGAAGATTACAGCGTTGTATATGGTGCACACTCTTTCCAAAAGGAGACAGGGAAAAAATAACAAACCAACTGCCTGCAATGGCTGTTGGGTAACTTTCTGGAGAGCAAAATTCAGAATAAGCGCATTTATTGTTCAATGATCTTGTGTAATGTTACCCTCTTCGTATGTGTGCCGTGATCAAGCCTTACTTAATCTTGACACAGCATTCAGAACATTGAGGCTATTGTTCAGAAACAGGGGGAAGTAATTCAGTCCCCATTTACCTGTTACAGAGAAATCCGAAGTAGCCATTAGGTAAGGGGTAAATGTAGGGGTATGGGTGGGTTGCGCTTCGGCGTGTCGGTGTGGACTTGTTGGGCCGAAGGGCCTGTTTCCACACTGTAATGTAATCTAAAAAAAATCCATTCAGTCCTCATTAGCTGAGTACCACTTGAAGAGGCAAAGAGGTGTAATATTGGCACATAGAGAAATTATTTTAGATTAGATTACTTACAGTGTGGAAACAGGCCCTTAGGCCGAACAAGTCCACACCGACCCGCCGAAGCACAAACCACCCAGACCCATACCTCTACATTTACCCCTTCACCTAACACTACGGGCAAATCAGCATGGCCAATTCACCTAACCTGCACGTTTTTGGACTATGGGAGGAAACCGGAGCATTTGGAGGAAACCAATGCCGACGCAGGCAGATTGTGCAAACTCCACTCAGAAGGTCGCCCGAGGCTGGAATCGGATCCAGTTTCATTGTGTTGGGAGGCAACAGCGCTAACCGCTTGCTTGGTCAGCTTGCGTGTTTAATCAGAGAGCAAAGAAAAGCATAAACTCCATCAGTCAGATTTTGACAATGATTTCCAAAAACAGCAGAAATGTTTTCCGTCAATAGATGATAAAAAGACTACGAAAAGGCCATACAGTGCCTCAATTCTTCTTTTTTTGGGGTGTCTTACAGTCAGGAGAGGGAAGAGGACATTTCGTTTGCCAAACCTGGTACTGAGGAATAGATGGCAATTAATAAACCTCACTAGATTGTTACTCAGGAAATTCTGGAGATTCTGTTACCCAGGATGAGGAGGAGATGACTCACACCCCATGAATATGGTACACACGGAGAGAAGGACAATTAGCTTGTGGGTCAGCACAGCTTTCGACTCATTGAGCTGAATCTAACAATAATTGGATTCAGCATCATTTTCGTTGAGTGTGACAGAAGGAGCGTCTGCACAAGCGGATCTAGTTTTCTCGTACTTGTTTATCGAACTCACCTCATTAGCTACATGTCCCACTCATTTGTGTCGCTCTCAATTGTTGCCAGCCTTATTCCGCCACCCTTCATGGCTGGACTTATTCACGATCGACCAGGTGCCACTGGATATTATATGATCACTGTTTCTTTCCCCATCTTGAAATGTTAATGGGGACATGGTTGAGCTTTCTCAGTTCAGAGCCGCTGCGTATGGCTAATTCGGAGCATGATAGTAAAAGCACAAATTCACCACGATTTAGCGACAGGGGCACGGAAGAGCTGATGTAAGAGCTCGTACTGAAGAGGGCCATTCTCTCCCCAGTGGAGGCCAGACCACTAGACTCACCGTGCATCGTCTGAGTTCACCAAGCATTTCATTGAAGCATCTGCGGTCTGAAGAAATGACTAGCATCAATAAACTTCCCCATTTTGCAAGATAAGTGTCACCGCCATTTCCTTTCAGCTCCCTCATGCTCACTGTATATCTATCAAAGCATCTACCCTGAACAAAGCTCATGTTCCATCACTATCACTTTTGCTTGCAGGACCTTCCTCTCTCTCGCTCTCTCCCTCCAAGATAGCCCTGCACTAATGACGCTGCCTGGATTCAAAACTGTGTGCTGACGCCTTCCAGACAACTCATCATTTCTCCCCAACTATTTCACTACATCAAATATAGAACATAAGCAAATCCTAAATGGACATTTACACTTAATGGAAAGGCAGTGTTACTGAACAAAGTGACCTTGGAATACAGGCTTATAGCTCCTTGAAATTAGAGTCCCAGATAGATAGGTTAGTGAAGAAGACGCTTGGTTTGCTTTCTTTCATTTGTCAGAGTATTGAGTATCGTAGTTGGGAGGTCATGTGGAGGCTGTACACGCCATTGGTCGGCCACCGTTAGAATATCGCGTGCAATTATTTGTTCCTTCATTTCGGAAAGATGTTCTGAAACTTAAAAAAATGGTTCAGAAAAGAATCATAAGGATGTTGCCAGGATTTGAGCTATAGCGAAAAGTTGGATACGCTCAGGCTATTTTACATGGAGCGTCGGAGGCTGACGGGTGACCTCATCGAGGTTTATAAAATCATGAGGTGTGGGGGCATGGATAGGATAAACAGACAAAGTCTTTTCCCTGTGGTTGGGGAGACCAGAACTAGAGGGCACAGTCTTAGGGTCAGAGGGGAAGGATGTAAAAGGGACCTACCGAGCAACTTTTTCACGCAGATCGTGGTAGGTGCATGGAATGAGCTGACAAAAAAAGTAGTGAAATTGCAACATTTAAACGGCACATGGAGGTGTATCTGAACAGGAAGAGGTTGAAGGGATATGGGCCGGGTGCTGGCAATTAGGACTAGATTGGGTTGGCATACCTGGTCTACATGGACAAATTGGACCGAATGATCTGTTTCTGTACTGTACATCTCTATGATTCTTTCACTCTAATATCATAGCCCTTCAGCAAACCTATGGAATCATTCTGAAGCTCATCTGCCATCCAGTATTACATTTACATCCATATGTTTATCCAATGACCATTTACATGCCATGAAAGTGGACGAGCCGACTCCCTTCGACAGTCTGAGTAAAGAATCCAACTATGACATCTACCCTATACATATATCATCCTCAATTTAATGCTATTTCCCCTTGTGCGAGCCATCACCATCCAAGGAAAAAGGCTTTCTAGTAACCCACTGACGATCTTATATATCTCAATTAAGTCGCCTTTTCACCTTCTTCCCTCGAATGAAAACCCGCTCATGTCCCTCTTCCTTCGTCGACATTCAATATGAGAACCTACTTCCACAGTTGGCAACGTCCTAGGAAATCGGTGGACATTTTCCAAAACTTCTTTATCCTTCCTATAATGAAGGGAGCAGAACTGTACTCAACATTCCAAGTGGAACGGCACCAGAGTTTGGACAGCTGCAATATGACCTCATGCCTATGAAACTCAATCCTTCTACCAATACAAGTCAACACACCGTATGCCTTCTTAATAATCCTATCAACCTGGGTGGCAAACTTCAGGAACCTATGCACAGTACATGGACACAGTGATCTCCCTACTCATCCACAGTACCAAGAATCTTACCATTAGCCGAGTAAACTTTATTCCTTTTGCTTCTTCCAAAGCGAATCTTGTCACACTTCTCTGCATAATGTCTAACTGCCGCTCTTCAGCCCCGCTCTGCAGCTTATCTATGTCGCTGTGTAACCTGCAACATTCTTCAGCACTCTCGACAAATCCACCAACCTTGGTGGCATGGACAAATTTACTAACTCATTTTTTCTACGCTTTCATCCAGATCATTTATAGACATGACGAATAGCAGAGGTCCCAAAACAGATCATTGTGGTACACCACTAGAAACTGAATTGCAGGGTGAACATTTCCCAGTTAAGTTGAGAGTGTGTTGCTGGAAAACCACAGCAGGTCAGGCTGCATCTGAGGAGCGGGAAAATCGTTGTTTTCTGCCGAAGCCTACACAGGAATCCGGATGAAGGGCTCTGGCCTGAAACGTTGATTTTCTTGCTACTCGGATCCTGCCTGACCTGCTGTGTTTTTCCAGCAAAACTCTCTCAACTGTGATCTCCAGTATCTGCAGACCAAACTGTCTCTTCGTTGATTTCCCATCAAACACCACCCTTTGCCTTCTTCTAGCTAGCCGATTTCTGATCCAAACTTCTATATCACCCACAAACCTATGTCTCCTTATTTCTAGCGCGGGGAACCTTACCAAAGCTTTACTGAAATCCACACACACCACATCAACCGCCTTCTCGTCAGCCACCTGTTTGGTCACTTATCAGAGAACTCAATAAGTTTTGAAAGGCACGACCTACCCTTCACAAAACCGTTTTGCCCACTCCCTAATCAACATATTCCTCTCTCGATGATTATTAATCATAGCTATTTCAAACATTGATTGCAATTTACCCGCAAACGATGTAAGGTTCAATGATCTATTATTACCAGGGTTGTCCCTACTCCCTTTCTTGAACAAGAGTACAACATTTTGGGCGGCACGGTGGCACAGTGGTTAGCACTGCTGCCTCACAGCGCCAGAGACCCGGGTTCAATTACCGCCTCAGGCGACTGACTGTCTGGAGTTTGCACATTCTCCCCGTGTCTGCGTGGGTTTCCTCCGGGTGCTCCGGTTTCCTCCCACAGTCCAAAAATGTGCAGGTCAGGTGAATTGGCCATGCTAAATTGCCCGTAGTGTTAGATGCAGGGGCAAATGTAGGGGAATGGGTCTGGGTGGGTTGCGCTTTGGTGGGTCGGTGTGGACTTGTTGGGCCGAAGGGCCTGTTTCCACACTGTAAAGTAATCTAATCTAATCTAATCTAATCTAATCTAATCTAATCTAATCTAATCTAATTTGCTGTCATCCAGCTTTATGGCAATATTTCTGTATTCAATGTGGACATAAAGACGAAATCGAAAGGATCAGCAAGTCTCCTCTTTGGATTCCCAGAGAATACGATCATAAATTCCATCTGGTCCTGGGGAATTATCTATTTCTACCCATTACAGAATTGCTGACACCTCCTCCTTGTAAATGTCAATCCCGTCGTGTCTAATAGCTGTTGCTCAGCATTCTCCTTGGCAATATTTTTTACAGTGTTCATATCGGCGAAAAATATTTATTCAGCGCCTTCCATATCTCCTCATACTTCACGCACAACTTTCCACTATTATCATTGATTGACTCTAAACTTTCTCTCGCCATTGTTTTATTCCCGATATTACCCGCATATCGTACGTACTGTAATACTAACTAACGGATACAAAATCTCCTTTTTGATACCCTTACAATATTTTCATAATCTTGAGCATCCCAACATGTTCACATCTCCATCTTTTATGATCCAGGATGAATCAGGCCAACCACTCTTATCCTTCTATTATCTAACCGTTTAATTACAGGTATAATTCCAATTATTGATATTATTACTCGTATTTTTCAACAAAGTAATTATTTGTATGTGCTTGTATGCGTGTCTATGCGAAGAGTCCTCTGTAATTGTACTGAAATGAAAAGAGATGTAAAAAAACGCTTTAGTTCATGGATTGCAAAAATGAAAAAGATAACGTTAATGGATTGATAAAGAAATAATTGGACATTTTTGGATAAACAAATGTTTAGATATTTTAAAAGAATTAAAATTCAGATTTTTTTCAACTCTGTACGGTGCAGATGTTGTCTCAGTAAACAATCATATCTGTTGACAAAATGAGAAATTACTGGAAAAGCTCAGTAAGCCTGGCAAAATCATTGCCAATAAAGCAGATTTGACATTTCTTCAGAAGCAGGATCACTGGTGGCAGGGTCAAGGATGTTTCTGCGCATGCTCACGAGATGCCAAGGGGGAGGGTGGACAGCCAGAAGCGGTGGTGCACATTGGTATGAATGACACAGGCACGTAAAGTGAGAAGGTCCTCCATAGAGAGTTCAGGGTGTTGAGTTTTAAAACAGTAGTTTCGTGATTTAAAAATCAAGATTACTCCCTGTGCCAAGTGGACGTGAGGCAGGAATACAAAAATAGATTCGCTAAAAATGTGGCAATATACCTGGTGCAGGGCGAGCGGTTCATATTTTTGTAACTTTGTGATCAATTTCAGGACAGAACGGACGTGCAATAAAAGTAGTTGCATCTCAACTGAAGGGGCAGCAACATCCTGGCAGACGGGTTCAATAGAGCAACACAATGGATTTAAACTCATAATGCAGGAGGCTGGAAACCAAAGCATTAGGTCATAAAGTGAGCAGAAGGTGACGGTGACTTGGATAAAGAGTCAAGGCCAGACTAATGAAGGTGGTGAGGGAAGAAATCATAAATGTCCAAATATCAGTTGTAATTTGGAGTACACGACAGAGATGAGGCTCATTATTATTACGGATTAATAAATAAGAATGGCGAGTGTGGATATTATTGAAAAACCTTGTTCAAAATTGCAAGCAGTATTTGAAATAAAATTGAGAAGTTGACAACACAAACAGCGACAACAATTGATCAAAATTGCGTGGAGATCAGGACTGGGGAGATAAATGTCCAAAGTTCTCAGTATTCTGAAACCCTTCACAAAACCGTTTTGACCTCTCCCTAATCAACCTATTCCTGTCTCGATGATTATTAATTACAGCTATTTCAAACATTTATTGCAATTTAATCGCAAACGATGTAAGGCTGACTGCTCTATTATTACCAGGGTTGTCCCTACTCCCTTTCTTGAACAAGAGGACAACATTTGCTGTCATCCAACCTTACGGCAATATTCCTGTAGTCACTGTGGACATAAAGACGAAATCGAAACCATCAGCAAGTCTCCTCTTTGGATTCCCAGAGAATACAATAATAAATTTCATCTGGTCCTGGGGAATTATCTGTTTTCACCCATTACAGAATTGCTGACTCCTCCTCCTTGTAAATGTCAATCACGTGGTAACGAGTAGCTGTTGCTCATCATTCTCCTTGGCAATATTTTTATAGTGTTCATATCGTCGAAAAATATTTATTCAGCGCCTTCCCTATCTCCTCATACTTCACGCACAACTTTCTACTATTATCATTGATTGACTCGAAACTTTCTCTCGCCATTGTTTTATTCCCGATATTACCCGTATATCATACGTACTGTAATACCAGCTAACGGATACAAAATCTCCTTTTTGATACCCTTACAATATTTTCATAACATTGAGCATCCCAACATGTTCACATCACCGTATTTTATGATCCAGGATGAATCAGGCCAACCACTCTCATTCTTCCATTATCTATCCCTATAATTCCAGGTATAATTCCAATTATTGATATTATTACTCGTATTTTTCAACAAAGTAATTCTTTGTATATGCCTTTTATGCGTGTCTGTGCGAAGAGTCATCTGTAAATGTACTGAAATGAAAAGAGATGTAAAAAAAAAACTCTTTAGTTCATGGATTGCAAAAATGAAAAAGATGACGTTAATGGATTGATAAAGAAAGAATTGGACATTTTTGGATAAACAAATGTTTAGATATTTTAAAAGAATAAAAATTCAGATTTTTTTCAACTCTGTACGGTGCAGATTTTGTCTCAGTAAACAATCATATCTGTTGACAAAATGAGAAATTACTGGAAAAGCTCAGTAAGCCTGGCAAAATCATTGCCAATAAAGCAGATTTGACATTTCTTCAGAAGCAGGATCACTGGTGGCAGGGTCAAGGATGTTTCTGCGCATGCTCACGAGATGCCAAGCGGGGGAGTGGACAGCCAGAAGCGGTGGTGCACATTGGTATGAATGACACAGGCACGTAAAGTGAGAAGGTCCTCCAGAGAGAGTTCAGGGTGTTGAGTTTAAAAACAGTAGTTTCGTGATTTAAAAATCAAGATTACTCCCTGTGCCACGTGGACGTGAGGCAGGAATACAAAAATAGATTCGCTTAAAATGTGGCTATATACCTGGTGCAGGGCGAGCGGTTCATATTTTTGTAACTTTGTGATCAATTTCAGGACAGAACGGACGTGCAATGAAAGTAGTTGCATCTCAACTGAAGGGGCAGCAACATCCTGGCAGACGGGTTCAATAGAGCAACACAATGGATTTAACCTCATAATGCAGGAGGCTGGGAACCAAAGCATTAGGTCATAAAGTGAGCAGAAGGTGACGGTGACTTCGATAAAGAGTCAAGGCCAGACTCATGAAGGTGGTGAGTGAAGAAATCATAAATGTCCAAATATCAGTTGTAATTTGGAGTACACGACAGAGATGAGGCTCATTATTATTACGGATTAATAAATAAGAATGGCGAGTGTGGATATTATTGAAAAACCTTGTTCAAAATTGCAAGCAGTATTTGAAATAAAATTGAGAAGTTGACAACACAAACAGCGACAACAATTGATCAGATTTGCGTGGAGATCAGGACTGGGGAGATAAATGTCCAAAGTTCTCAGTATTCTGAAAGGATAGCCATGAAGGAGCAGGCGGTGCAGCTTCTCAAAAAAATCAAAGAATGGATTCCCTACAGGGTTGAAACGGTCCATTTGGCCTAACAAGTCCACTCCGACCCTTTCGAAGCGTCACCCCCACCCCCCAGATCCAGACCCATAATAGAGCGCAGATCCTTTGGCCCTGACCTTTGTGTTGTCAATGTCTACAGGAAAAGTGCCACAAGACTGAAGGACAGAGAATGTTGTCCTGTTATTCATGAAGGGGAGTACGGAAAATTCTGATAATTATACACCACTGAGCCTTACTTTGCAGTATAGTGTTGTAAAAGTTTCTAACTGATAGGGAACATGATCATTTAGAGTGGAATAGTTTGGTGAGGGATTGTCAACACCGTTTTGTGATGTTTAGGTCGAGTCTCACAAACCTTATTGTGTTCTTTGAGAAGGCAACCAAACAGGTGAATGAGAGGAAAGCAGTTGAAGTGGTGTATATGCATTTCAGGAAGGAGTTTGAGAAGGTACCCACAGCTGACTATTGCACAAGGTATAGAGGCGTGGCATTGAGGGCGACTTATCAGTTTGATTCAGAAATTGTCGAGCTGAACGGAGACAAAGGGTGGTGCTTGAGAGTAAATGTTCATCCTGGAGTTCAGTTAATAGTGGTGCTCCGCATGGATCTGTTTTGGGGCCACTTCTGATCGTCATTTTTATAAATGATTGGATGAGGGCGTAAAAGGTTGAGTTAGTTAATTTGCGGACGATACTTTGGTCGGTAGAGCTGTGGACAGAGATAAAAGATGTCAGGTTACAGAGGGACATAGACAAGTTGCAGAAGTTGACTGGGAGGTGGCAAGTTCAGTTGAATGTGGAAAAGTGTGAGGTGATTCACTTTAGAAGGAACAACAGGAATAATGAGTATTGGGCTAAAGGTAAGATTCTTCAGAGTGTAGATGAGCAGAGAGATCTCGGTGTCCACATACAGAGATCCCTAAAGGTTTTTACCCAGGTTGGTAATGTTATTAATGTGGTGCATCAGCTTTTATTAGGAGAGAAATTGGGTTTCGGAGGCACGAGGCTATCTTGCATTTTCCCAGATTTCTGGTGCACCTGCATTTGGATTATTGCGTTCAGTTCTGATCCCCGAGTTATATGAAGGATGTGAAAGCTTTATAATAGGTTCAGAGGCGATTTACCAGAATGTTGCTGAATATGCATGAAAGTTCTGATCTGGAAATGCTGAAGGATTTGATGCTGTTTCCGTTAGAGAGACAAAAAGTGAAAGGTAATTTCATTGAGACATATAAGGTAATCAGAGGTTTCGATAGGGTGGACAGTGAGGGCATTTTCCTTAGATGGTGGTGGCGCAGACCAGGGTGTATAACCTTAAATGGAGGGGTGAAAGATATAGGACTGATGTCAGTGTTGGTTTCTGCACTCATAGAAATGCCCTCACTTCGGCATTAGTAGACTCGCCAAATGTAAGGATATTTAAATGGACATGGGATAAATCTATGGATAGACATAGGAAAATGTGGGAAAGATAGGTTTCAGATTGGTTCCATTGGTCGGCACAATATCGAGTGCTGAAGAGTCTGTACTGCGCTGTAATGTTCTATGTTTGAGGTATCACTGTATATTTACCACTCACTAATACACTTAACCTACACGTTCCAGAACACTACGGGCAATTTAACATGGTCAATTCACGTAACCCGCGCAAAAACCTGGAGAACCTTGGAGGAATCCATGCAGACAAGTGGAGAATATGCAAACTCCATGCAGACAATCTGCTGATGTCGGAATCTTACCCAAGACCCTGGTGCTGTGACGCAGCAATGCCAATAGGTAATTAACCGTGCCGCCCTACTGGTTAAGAACGACATAAAGGCTATGACAAGAAATGAAATTAGCATGTGGGAGCAGAATGATTAATCATTAGGGGCGGAAATACAAGGCAATGGAAGAAAGTCATTAGGAGAAGTAATTTCCACCAGTATCCCACAACCAAAAGTAATGAACAACATAAACCTAGGAATAAAATGAACTGTGAGAGATGCACAAAAACGATTATGGGTGGTTTGAAGATGCGAATTTACTGGATTAAAATTCTCGGAAAGCTCAGCCTCGAAGAACGATTCATTAAATGCGCAAGTGATTGTTTCTTCGAGCAACATGTCATGGAACAACCGGAGAACTGGCTACTTTTGATTTGGTATTACGTAATGAGCAAGAACCGATAAATGGTCTTGTATTTAATTACCATTTTGAAAAGAATGATCCCAACATGCTAGAGCTTCAACTTCAGATGGAAAGACTGAAGACAGAGTCACTTACAAAAGATTTGCTTTCGAGCAACGTTAATGATACTGGCCTGAGGAAGGATATGGCACTGGAATGCTCTGGGAAACATGATTTAAAGTGCAGGGCATTGGGAGTACAGGGGCAAATACTTGGGTGATGCCAAATTCCTCTCAAACAAAGTATATTCCTGAGAGGGAGAGAAATTGTAACAAACTAAAAGGTCATCCATTTTCGAGAATTGAATTGAATTGAATTGAATTGAATCGAATTGAATTGAACTAATTCAATTTATTTTCACGTGTATAGAGGCTCAGTAAAAAGCATTGTCTTGCAAGAAATTCTGGCAAATCTCGAAGTTAAGTAGCACAGGTTAGTAAATAATAGTTTAACAGAGGCAACAAAAACCCCAGAAATACAGTTACAGGCGAATATTAAGAGTTTATGACTCCTTTCAGTTGTCTAACTTCAGTCGGGTAGAAACTATTGTGAAACCGGATGTGTGCGTGTTCAGGCTCCTATATATTCTCCCCGACGGTGGAGGTTGTAGAAAAACATTGCCAGGTGGGATTGACCTCTGAGAATGCTGGCGGCCTTTCCTTGTCGGCAGGCCTGGCAATTGGATTGTATGGATGGGAGGTTAGCCTTTGTGATTGTCCGGGCCGGGTTCATTACTTTCTGTAATCGTCTCCAATCTTGAATTGTACTTTTGCCATACCAGATAGTGATACTTCCAGCCAGAATGCCCTTGATGGCGCACCTATAAAGGATGGCAAGCGTAGTCGCTGTCACGCCATCAGCTGCCTGGGGAAGAAAATATATTGATGGGCCTTTGTAACCAGTACGTCCACATGAAGAGTCCAAGTAAACTTGATATGAATGACCACTCTCAGAACCGTGACAATCTCCACTCGTTACACCTCTGTGCTGTTAGTGTGTGGGGCGTGGGGCTTGAGTACCATTCCGCCAAAAGGCAATCATGATTTCCTTGATTTCTCTGATATAGGGAGCTAGATTTTTCTCAGTGCACCATGTTCCTGGGTCTTCTACCTCCCGTATGTAGTCTGTATCGTCGCCACCTGAGATTCGACCAATGATGTTACTGTCATGAGCGAACTTGCAAATATCATAAGTCTGGTATTTGGTGATACAGTCATGGATATACGATGAGTGCTGTAGGGGCTGAATACCCACCACTGGTCGGGGTGGGGGGGAGGGGACTCCCGTGTTGAGTGCTTCTGAGGATGACACTTTGTTCCCAATTTTCTCTGATTGTGGACTGTGGGTCAGGAAATTAAGATCAAGATGCTGAGAGATGGGCTTCGAGTCCAATATCACCAACTTTAGTAATGAGTCTCGAGGGGATAATAATATTGAAGGCTGAAGTGTAGTCAATGAGTAGGATATTTACATAGCTGATCTTGGTGTCAAGATGTTCTAAGGAGAAGTGAAACCTAAGTGATACGGCATCTGATGTGGATGTGTTGATCCGATAAGCAGATTTGAGTTGGTCAAGAGTAATGGGGAGAGTGGATTTGATTGATGCCATGACCAGACTGTTAAAGCACTTCAGGACCAACGAAATAAGGGCTACTGGGCGGTAGTCATTGAGTCATGATGCATGAGCTTTCTTCTTCATAGGGATGATGTTGTCCCTCTTGAAACTGGCACAGTGGCCTGCTGCAGGGAGAGTTTGAAGATGTCCGAGAAGACCTCTACCAGTTGATCTGAGTACGGTCTGAGTGCACGTCCGAGAGATCCATCTCATCCCATCACTTTCCTTGGAATCATACGAATGAAAGCTGATCTGATTTCTGATGTAGTGATTGTTGTAACAGGTTTGTAAGGACTTGTCAGAATAGGTGTTACCTCTCCCCCAAATTTTGCTCAAAGCGAGCATAGAGGCGTTGCAACTATCTGGGAGATATATGCCATCGTCTGCTATTTGCACTGTCTCTTTTCAGAACCTGTGATATAATTAGTCCTTGCCATAGTCAGCAGCTGTCTGTCTGGGTCTTCAGATTGGATCGGTATTTGTCATTGGCTGTCTTAATGGCTCTGCCAAGGTAATTCCTTTTTTTTGAGTGGGTCTCCCGATCCGAAGGCCTCCCAACTTGTTTTTATTAGATTCTGTATGTCCTGTTTCTTTCAGGATTTCCTGTTGGGGAACACTCGGATTGACTTCCTTAGTATGCAGTCCTCCACACACTTGCTGATAAAGTGTGTGATAGTAGTGCTGTACTGGTCCAAGGTACATGCGGACTGTTTGATCATGGCTCAATCATCCGATTCCAGACAGCACTGGATTTGAAACTCTGCCTCCTCCGACCATCACTGGACCTGCATCCATGAAGTTGTCCACTGCTTGAGCTTTTGCCTGTAAGCCGAGAGAAGCAACATGGCATTGTGTTGAGATGTCCCGAAATGAATGCAGTGGATGGAGTAATAGGCATCCCTCACAGTAGTTTAGCAGTGGTCTAAAATGTTCCGGCCCTAGTGAGGCAGGTAATGTTCTCGTGGTGTTTGGACAACATCTTCCTTCGATTGGCTTGATTTAAGTCGCCAGTCACAATAAACAGGGCCTTGGGGTGTTCCTCTTCAGGGTGTTCGTAGTGGAGTACAGCAGACCCAGAGCTTCGTCAACATTTGCTTGTGGAGGAACGTACACAAAAGTTAGTACAGAACAGTAAATTCCCTTGGTAGATAGAGGTGCGGCATTTGATGTTGAAGAATTCAAGATTTGGCGAGCAATGGCTGCCCAGAGTTGCGATGTCCATGCACCGCTAGTGGTGGATTAAAAAGCAAACACCCCCATACTTTTTCACAATGATGTCTTCGATAACATGAGGGCAAAATTGGGACGTTGCACTTTGCGGGATTCGGAGAAGGGCTGATCTCCGCTCAGTTGATAATCGAGAGACCAGATAGTGTTCTGATGACCTGGGATTGAATCCTCCCACCGCAGATACTGTACGTTGAATTCACATCTTGAATTAAGATACTGATTGTGACCATGAATGGATTGTCAGGAAAACCAATTTAGTTCGTTCATGTAATTTAGCGAAGGACACTGCTATCCTGAACTGCTGTGCCCGACTTGTGACTCAAAACAAAAAGCAACGTGGTTGACTCTTGAATGATACTCAAAGAGTTTGGAAAACAGGCAGCGATGAGGAGATAGAGTTCACAGATAAATTTCCATACGCTTAGACAATGGGGAAGAACTTGGCAGGTGGAGTTTGATGTGGCTCAGTGCGGGATGTCGATTTGGGTCAAAACATAAATAGCCAAATCACGATTTAAAAGGGAAACAGATTCAAAATGTGTCAACAATAACTGATTTGGCCGTCTTGCTGCATTAATATCAGAAAGTAGGTATTCAGATTCAGCAGTTAATAAGAAAGGCAAATGGAACTCGGACATTCATTACAGGAGAACTGGATTAGAAAAGGAAAGAAGCATTTTTAAAATTACGTAAGGCTTTAGTTCCAAACATGAACGATTGTGTCGAGTTTTGGTCTCTTGCGAAATTATGTGGAGGCACTAGAGGCTGTTCAGTGTAGTTTCATGCGGTTGATTCCAGGCAACATTGAGCTGCAGTCGAGGAAGTAATTGAGCAGCTTGGTTTTGTACTTGCTAGCGTACAGACGATTGGGGGAGATATCTGATTGAGGTGCCGAACGTGCTGAAGGGGATTGCTCAGGTGGATGTTTGCCCTTTTGAAACAGGCTGGTATAAAAGCTAATTGGTAGAGAATCAGATGAGGTAAGTTCAAAATTGAGATATGGAGAAAGTACATCTCTTCAATGACTTTGAATCTGTTGAACTCACTGCCCACTGCCTCACTGTTGAACTTCTGTGCAGGAAGAATAGATCAATAGATTTAAAAAAGAAGCATAAATGCTTCTGGTGGAGCAGACTGGAGGAGTCGAATTACCCGCTCCTAATTCTAACATTCCTCTCTTGTTCCCATTTGCAATTATTTGGTTTTCAGTCACCGTTGATGAATGGGGTGTCCAATGTCTGGGTGTTTATTTGAGGAAATACAGGCTTTCACAGTGTCTGGAGAATAAGAAAACGTTTAAAAATCACACAACACCAGGATATAGTCCAAACGTACATATTTTCTGAGCGCTGCTGCCTCCCATCAAGTGCCATTGACTTGAGCTTCATAATATATCAGCGCTGCCCTAGCAGCCACCACGTCGAATCACGCATTAGAGAAGAATCCAAGCCAATCTGATGGGCCAAGTGCTCATCCAACTGCTTTTGAAAGTTTTCAAGTTTACCTGCCTCAACTGCAGTGCATTCCAGTAAAAAATGCGAATGTGTAGTTTCAGAACAATTTCTACATATCCCCCCTCAACCTCTTAACTTTCATTTCACAAGTCGTTCCTCTTGTTCTTGACCCTTCAACTGAGGGGAACAACTGCTGTGTCTTAACCTTGTCCATTTCCCGGATGTTCTTATCCCCTTGAACAGGCTCCCCCTCAACTTTTTCTGCTCCAAATAAAAACCTGAGCAAACAAAGTCTTCTTCATTGTTTGAGTATCTATTGTCTTGTTACGTTTGAAGTGCATTCCCTCACGTTTATGAGTGGTAAATTTCATTTACCACTGATTGGGCCATCTGACCAATCGTTTTATGCCTCCTGAAAGCTAACACTTTCCTCCACATGGTCAACCAGCAGGTTTTACTGTGTATCATCCACAAAATTAGTCTAACTTTGTTACCCCCACCCCAACCCGCAATATTATTTTCGCCATCACTAAAAAACCTCTTCTTATGCTAGACGTTTCTAGTAATTCGACTTTTTAAATGCTTATGTCTGAATTTATTATTTTTAGAAATCTGCAGCGAATATTCACGTATCTTTGCCTCGGTATCCTGGACCAATAATGGCACTATGAGCAGTGGCGTTGTAGACTTATACAAGGGCACGTGACAATAACGCTGATTATAATTCTAATTTATGAATATCACAAACAAACCTCAATTTTCTTCCTGTCCTCCAGACGTTATTTTCTTAAGAAGAATAGAGAATTCCAGTCTCTTGCTTTTCTTATTTCGGTGAATTAATAGTGTGATGCAGTTGAGATTATTTTTATGAGAGAGCCACGAATAATACTTTGGACATGAAGATGAATTCTCGTTTTATACTCTGCCCCATCTGCATGCTATATTCATAACGCTTATATGTCATTAATATTGGATTAGGTTTTGGCATTTGGCATTTTACGTGAACTGGAGGAGGATGTTTACAACATTCCCTGGAATAGTCAGAGATTAATAAGTTTTCATCTGCAGGATGGACACAGACTCATTCATTAAGTTTGTTTGCATGAAATAG
>NW_025212222.1:0-1863 GCF_004010195.1 Chiloscyllium plagiosum
CACATTTATGTTATTTCCAGGCCTCTTCACTCGCTAGCACATTTCACACAAAAAATTTTATGACCAAATCAAAGTCTTCAGTAGAGAAAGGGGGTCAGTGTAAGCTGGGCGGAGATCGTGTTGAAGAGATCGCAGCCTGAGGTTGTTGTCTGTGCACACACATTCCACAGGAGTGAAAGCCAGCTCAGCAAGCAGAAAACTGGCCCAGGTCCCTCTGGATAACTGCCAGATAACCCATTTTCTTGAAGGAGTGGAGGATTTTAATTTCGAAATACCTGATTTACTGGAGTGATAAGGGGAAATATTCTTGTGTATCCATTCAGGTCAAATGAGTTGATTGATTGAATGCAGTGACTATCAGAGAATCAAATGGGTCAGAGCACATACATGTGAAGGAACTCATTTCGCTTTTTATGATTTTAAATACCGGGAAAATGGGATCACTACCACTCATGCTCCTGCCTGCCCAACATGGTCAGAAAATCATGCTGCCCAAGGAATCGAATGTGCTCAGATACAGACTGAGGAAAAGCCTGGCCATTGGGGGCTGGCTTCATGAGTGGGACCTTAGTGACGTACTGGTGACCCCAGCCAGCTACACTCCATTTCCAACACTTCTGATCAAGGGGCACACCCACCCCCACTCCCTCTCCTTATCCCACACTCCCCTCCTCACTCCACCCCCAACTTCTTAAACTCCCACTTACTCTCCAATTCACCACACCACATCCCCGGCTCCCACGCCTACTCCCAATCCCCACAACCCTTTTCCAATCACCAACTCCTTCCCAGTTGGGTTAATACCACTTACTGTCAGATGAGGTGTTAAGTGGTAATTAATTGGTCATGTATGGGCCTCAGTGGGTAGCGAAGCAGTAAGTGCAGGTGTAAGTGCAGGTGGCAGTGTAGGTGTAGGTGCAGGTATTGGTGCAGGTGTAGGTGTAGGTGTTGCTGCAGGTGTAGGTGTAGGTGTATGCACAGTTTTAGGTGTAGGTGCAGGTTTGGGACCCGTTTTAGGTGTTGGTGTAGTTGCAGTGTAGGTGCAGATGTAAGTGTAGGTGTAAGTGTAGATGCAGGTATATGAGTAGGTGTAGGTGTAAATGTAGGGGCAGGTGTAAGTGTAGGTGTAGGTGTAAGTGCAGGAGTATGTGTAAGTGTAGGTGCAGGTTTAGGTGCAGGTGTAGGTGTAGGTTTAGGTGTTGGTGCAGTTTTACGTGTTGCTGTAAGTGCAGGTGTAGGTGTAGGAACAGGTGTAGGTGCAGGGGTGTATGTGTAGGCGCAAATGTAAGTATAGCTGTCGATGTTGGTGAAAGTGTAGATTAAGTTTAGTTGCAGGTGTAGGTGTGGTACAGGTGTAGTACAGGTGTAAGTCTAGGTGTAGATGTAGGTGTAGGTCTATGTGTCGGTGAAGACTTCAGTGTATGTAAAGGTGTAGGTGTAAGTGCAGGTATAGGTGTAGGTGCAGGTGTAGGTGTCTAGGTGTAGATGTAGGTGTAGGTCTATGTGTCGGTGAAGACTTCAGTGTATGTAAAGGTGTAGGTGTAAGTGCAGGTATAGGTGTAGGTGCAGGTGTAGGTATAGATGCAGGTGCAGGCATCGGTGCAAATGTTGGTGTAAGTGTAGGTGTAGGTTTGAGACGATTCTTAGGTTTTGGTGTAGGTGCAGGATAGGTATAGGGGTAGGTGTAAGTGCAGTTCTAGGTGTAAGTGTAGGTGCAAGTGTAGGTGTAGGTGCAGATATTGGTGCAGTTTTAGGTGTTAGTGTAGATGCAGGTGTAGGTATAGGTGTTAGTGTGGGTGTAGGTGCAGGTGTAGGTACAGTTTTATGTGTTGGTGCAGGTGTAGGTGTAGATGCTGGTGTAGA
>NW_025212222.1:3061-17922 GCF_004010195.1 Chiloscyllium plagiosum
CAGCGAGTGGTGTATGAAGGTGATTCATTGCCACATAAGTCTACAGAGTCCAGTTCGTTGAGTATATTTAAGACTGCGATAGATACGTTAATGTGTATCAAGGGAATCAAGGATGAAAGGAAAGTGTGGGAGAGAAAGTTTGAAATTGATCAGCCATGATTGAATGGTGGACCAGACCCATTGGCTTAATTGTATAATTTCTGCTCCTATGCCTTATGGTCTATGATATGGCAAATAGCATCTTTTACCGCCTTAACAATTTTGCGATTCTATGAACTGTGTCTTCAATCCAATTGCGTCTTTATCTCCATCTGACTACAGGTGGTCCAAAGATAATTGCGTTATGAAAGGGCGGAGATTGCTTTGTTTCACAATATTCTGTCATAATTTTTGAGATGCAGTCAATGTTATCTGAACGTGGTCTTCATATATACTGACAAAATTGGGAAAAAAGTATTTAAATTATTTCTATCGCAAAAATGTGTTTTGGGACCAGTGGAAGATCACTGCACGATAGAGATTATTATCAACGGAGAAGGTTCACTCTGGAGTGTATGAAGGGTAATTGCAAAAGGCCAGAAGATTTATACTGGTAAGCCTACTCCACTACGTATTTGATCACGGACCCTTGAACACTTGTAAGCTTTGTACAGGCATAACCACATAAAGCTTAAGGCCTTTCTTAATTCGAAAACGAACAAACACAACTTAAAGGCATTCAAATACAAAATATCCACGGCTCACTGTAGTGAAGAATAGCGAAACTTCTCAAGATTAAGACTAAATTTAATAGTCCTCACGGTGGGCATAAATCACAATGCTTAAATTTAAACTTGTGCCCAGCCTCTTCTGGGTTCATCAGTGACGACACACAATTTAACTGTACCATCCTGTTTATCTCTTCAAATATTTTTCAGCTTTCAATGAGATCACCTCTCATGTTTTGAAATGGTAAAAAATATTCAGGCAGGATTTGCCCAATTTAAATTCACAGGACAAACGCCAATCTATGCTGCCAAGGCTAATCAACATTCGTGGCATTCCTCATACGGCAATAGTAACTTTCCTAAATTGAGGATTATAATTCCTCATACTGTACTCCAAGTGCGGTATAACCGAGCTATCGTACATTGGAAATAAGACTTGTTTCTTGTGCCCTAAAGTCCTTCGGCTGGAAAGGTTGTCATTCTGCAGCTTTCACAACAGATTTCTGTAATTGCTGCTATACTTTAATGACTTATTAAAACGACACCAAGATGTATTTCGACAATTCTGTACGTCAGACTTTCTACATCAATCAGTTTTCAAATTGTTACCTTGGAAGAAAAATCTACTGACCTTTCCCACCTGACAAGTATGATAAAGTCAATTCGTTGCTCTGTATTAAATCATGACGGGCATAGATAGAGTGACCAGAAGAGCTGCTTTCCCGCTGGTGAGGGAGTGCAAAATTAGAAAGATTAGGTTTAAAATGAGAGGGTAAAGATTTAAAAGAGACCAAATGGGCAACTTTTTTCAGGCGTGTCTGGAATGAGTTGGCAGAGAAAGTGGAGGAGACTGGTACAACTGCAAAATTTAATGGCATCTGGATGGGAATATGAGTTACAAGCATTTAGAGGGAGGTGGGCTAAAAGTTGGAAAATGGGACGCGATTAATTTAGGATATCTGTCCAGTATGGTCAAGTTAGAATAAAGGGTCAGTTTCCATGCAAAAATAATGCAAATGATTCCGTCAAGACGGTTTCCAGTTCCAAATCTTTGGTCAATCTTCCCCTCTTATGCTCACAAGTTCTGTACCTGATGTCAGAACCTAAGAGTTTCATTCTTGGAACCATTACCGTCAATCGTTTCCGAATTATTTGTAATTACGATTTTTTTTTCGAATGTAAGCCAGTGTTCAGGTATTTAGCATGAATGGTTCTGGTCCCAAATTGCCTGAATATTAAAACTTATTAGCATATCCACTTCGACACCAGGTGTTGGACAATTGAGTCAAAATCGATCATATGCAATGAGGCAAATAACTCATTTGTGGTGCAAATTGCGTGACTCTATAACTCCACGAAGAAACATTCTCACAAGTTCATCTGTGTCAGAATCCAGGCTGCGGTGAAAGCTGGTCAACCGATGAATGTAACCTTCACCTGGGTCACTGCAAAGGTTTCGGCGAAATCTTTGTGTCTTGATAAATTGTTCTTTCAACATCTGATGTATTTCATGGATTCGGGTGTTTTACGATGAAAGTATGACGCAGTAAAGTGGCTGTGATGGCCTAGTGGTTAAGGCGTTGGATTCGATAATCACAACGGGGTATTCCCCACGCAGGTTCGAATCCTGCTCGCAGCGTTGTACCCGTTGAAATCCACTACTTTCATCGTGGGATTTCGCATATCAAAAAGCTTGAGTGAGACGTTTAATTTATAAATCGATTTTCGAACGTAAAGATTCCGAAGTAATTTCAAAAATGACGCAGACATTTGAAAGAATAAACTATATGTGGAAACAGAAGAAAGCCAACAACGTGAATAAGGGTCGACACACGTGATGAATTGTTGCGAAATTCGAATGCTTGGGCGGGAATGAAGCAAAGTAAGAAGCAATACAAAACATGTAACTGTCGGCGATGATTGCCTCACTTTCTACGATCTGTTGAAAGACAATTTGAGATAATATTTCAGACCCACAATTAGTGATTATTCCAGACGAATACAAGTCACAGAGTCATACAAATGTAGAGCAAGGAACCCCCAGTCACATCGTCATGCAGACGACATATCCTCACCTAATCTATTGCCAGCACTCAGCTAATATCCCGCTAAATCCTTCTTATTCATAGTATCATCTAGGTGGCTAACAGACTCCATCTCTTCCACTGGCGGCTCATATCATGCACATGCCCCCTCTGCGTGCAAATGTTATCCCTTAGGTTCCTTTTACAGGTTTCATGTCTAACCATAAACGAATGCCCTCTCGATCTGGACTCCACCATCCGAGGGAAAAGATCTGTTCTATTTTTCCTATTCTTGTCTGTCATGATTTCATAAACACTTATAAAGGTTCCCCTCAGCATTCGATGCTTCAGGGAAAACAACATCAACCTATTCAGCCTCTCCTCATAGCTCATATCCTCCAACCCTGGGAACACACTTGTCGATCTTATGGGAACCTGTTCAAGTTTCACAACATCATTCTGAGAAGAGGGAGACCAGAATTGCACACAATATTCCAAACGTGGTCTCGCCATTGTCCTGTATACTCGAAACATAATCTCCCCTCTTCTGTACTCAATGCTCTGACCAATAAAGAAAAGAAGACCAAGGAGCTTCTTCACGATCCTATCGATATGCGACTCTACTTTCAAGGAATTATGAACCTGTACTCCAAAGTCTCTTTGTTCAGCAACACTTCCCAGAACCTTGCTATGAAGTATAGACTGGGAAAAGCTAAGGAGACCATAGATGTTCCCTGAACCGGTCCGCAATTTTTGCTAGATCTCTATGATGTAGAGGAGACCACACCAGGAGGAGTGGATGAGGTAAATTATGTTCGTGGAAATCCAGGTAAAACTCTCATGATTTTTTTGAGGCCTTAGACTGAGATAAGAGAGAGTAGAGCAATGTAGAGCGAGCGGAGAGTAGCTTTATTTGTGACTTCTGCCATATATATCTGGGACAACAACAGCGTTCCTCCAGGACCAGTGTACAATTTGAACACAGTCTCCACGACAGTACAGTCATACACAGAGCGGCATGAAGTGCACAAAAAGTGCCATATCTGTGAGACTGTGCAGTAATTCCTGGCAAGAAAAGACAATAGAGATATTGGTGGACAAATCACAATTTAACAATGAATGATCATTAACAAAATATTGTTTTGTCTGCCATTCAAAAAACTCGCCCAGAAATTGAAAACGGAAGAGAGTGTGATCATACAGTGTTGAGAAGCTTGAAGGCTTGGGGAAAGAAGCAATTGTACAGTCTGGCCGTAAGTGACTGAATCTTCCTCTATTTTCTGCCTGATTGTCGGAGTGCAAAGAATTTGAATCAAAGATGTGCAGGGCCGTTCAAAATGCTGTTGGCTTTGCGGATGCAGTTCGGGTTGCACATTTTTTGATGCAGCGAAAAAGGCACCGCTGACATTCTCAGCTATCATCACTATCACCTGTCGGTTCTTATGACCCGACCTGGTGCAATTCCGAAACCAGGCATTGATGCAGCTGCTCAGGATATTCTCAATTGACCCTCTGTTAGGACGTGGTGAGGGCAGCATGTGGGAGATCGGCTTTCCTCAACCTACTCAGGAAATAGAGACGCAGCTTTGCTTTCTTGGATATGCAGCTTCTGTTGTGGGACGAGGTGAGACTACCCACCAGATGGACGCAAGGAAACTTGTTGCTTTTCTCCATATTCATGGGGGAAACATCGATGTTAAGCAAGGTGTGATGGCTCTGTGCCGTCTTTAAGTCAACAGCCATCTCTTTCGTTTTATCCACGTTTAGAAACAGGATGTTGTCTCAGCAGCAGTACTTTCACTGCTGCACCTCCTCTCTGTATGCTGACTCATCGGTCCTGTTGATGAGATCCACTACCGTCATGTTAACAGCGAATTAGTTATATAATATGTGCTGGACATCGTTGAACAGCCACGTGAAAGCAGGATGAACAGTAGTGGACCGAGCAACAGCCTTGGGCATTCCGTGCTCAGTGTGATGCTGTTGGAGATGCTGTTCGCAATCTGGACTGACACTGATCTCCCAGTCAGTAAGTCCAGGATCCAGTCAAAGAAGGAGACACTCAGGCCCTTCAGACACGTCTTTCCATTCAGGTGCTGAGGAATGACACTTAAATGTGGAACTGAATTCCACGAACATCAATCTGACGTAGGTGTCCTTCTTTCCAGGTGGGTGAGTGCCAGATGGAGGGTTGCAGAGATGGCATCATGTGTTCAGCGATTGGGACGATACACAAACTGCAGAGTTTCCAGTAAGGGAGAAGAGGAGTGCAGCAGAGTCTAGATACATCTCATCAAGAGCCTCTCGAAACAATTCATGATGATGAGTGTTATCACAACGGAGCAGCAGTCATTGAGGCTGGACACAGAAGATGTCTTCGGCACAGGGACGAAGATAGTGACTTGAAGCACGTTGGAACTATGGCACAACTCAGGGAGATCTTAAAGTTGTCCGTGAAAACATCCGTCAGAGCATCTTTGAGCATTCTTCCAGGGATGTTATGTCGTCCAGCAGCCTTTCATGGGTAAACTCTACATTGAGTTTTCCTCATGTCAATCGTGGTAAGAGACAGCGCCTGGTAATTCCTCGCTGCAACATCGTTTCATGGTTCAAATCATGCAGAGATTTGTTCAACTCATCCGGGATCGCCATCACCAGAAGGCGATGTTATGCTGTGTTTGGTGATGGCTCCGCATCTCACTGTCCTGAAAGAGACTGCATATTCTCTGCACGTGTGCACCGTTTGCCTCTTTGATGGCCCGGTCAAGATTGGTTCTCGCTGTTGTCAATGCCATGTTGGCACGTGCTCTCAAGGTGGAATCACGGGTTCTCAGCAGTGCACTCACTTTTGTGGTCATCCACGGCTTCTGGTTGAGGAGAGAGGTGATATTTTTAGACACAGTGACGTTCTCAATGCACTTACTAATGCAGTAAATCATTGATATCGTGTACTCCTCTAAGCTGATGGAGTCATCAGTGTGCTCAAAGCATTCTTGACGAGCAGAAATGGCTCCTGCTGGCCAGGATTTCACCTGCTTCAGAATCGGGTTGACACATGAGACAGCGGTTTATATGCTAGAATTAGCATAGCAGTGATATCGTCTGAGGAGCCAAAGTGCAGGCAGGCTCTGCCTGTTTGCATTGAGGATGTTTGCACAAACACTTTCCAGCTTGCGTCCCCTTCTCAACGCAAAGTCCATATGCTGAAAGAATTTCGGGAACACAGACTTGAGATTCACATGGTTAAAAACTTCAGCAACATCAAACATTCCAACAGGCTATGCACTATGCAGTCCGCTAGTACCCTTATACAGTTCACAGAATTCGTCCTGAGCCTTTAGCACTGCAAGGAATATAGAGGTACACACCGACTATAAGGACAGCAGTGAATTCCCATGGCAAATAAAATTGTCTGCATCCAATAATCACCATCAGCACCAGTGATGAGCAGTAACCGGAGATGAGCACAGAATCTTTGCACCATTTCGTGTTGATGTGGACACACAGACTCCTACCTCGAGCCTTCCTGCGCTGTGTTGAATTACTGTCAGCAGGAAAAATGCACGACGATCATGTTGTATGTACGTGTCTGGAACTCTGTCGCTAAGCTATGTATCCATGAAAACAAAGTGGCAGCAGTCCCTACACTCACGCTGAGAAGCCTGCCGCAGTGTAATGCAGTCTAATTGTTGTCCACGGAGCTGACATTACAGAGTATAATGACAAGCTTTGGTTTGCTTTTAGCCAAGCACAGACCCTTGGTCAGGTTCGTTTTCGGCGGTTTCCTGGACAGTAACAGTGTTTTCAGACTGTAACAGTACTTGTAAACACTGGGTTTCCTGTTTCCCCGTACCTAAGAAAACTGAAATTTGCTCGGCCTCGGTCAGGAGAGGACACTGCGAGGTGAGGTGCGGCAGCAGGTGCTGCTTCCTGAAAGATCAAGAACAACTCAGGGACAGTTTTAGAAGCATCCGTGGTACGCACCCCCAAATCAAGTCAAATTCCCGGATGTCAGCCATTTCAAATTCTCCTCCCACTCACCCAACGACGGATCTAATCTGGAACATTTCCTCTGTCAAATTAAGGCAACACATAAACTGAAGGAAGAACACTTCACCTTCCGACTCAGAAACTAACAAACTTAAGGCTTCGACATAGAAATCATCAGGTTCGAAATCTCCACATCACCCACCTCATCGCAGATATAGCCCTCCCTCTCTGCCCTATACCCTGGAACTGACCTAGCGTGCCCATCTTCCTTCCCACCAATACGTTCCACAGCCGCTACTGTCCAATCTCATGCTGCTCCTACCTGCACCCATTCATCACCATCCTACTTACCTGTCCCACAAGCCCCACCCGTCCCTGTAATTATGTGTCAGCAGCGTTCCCCCTTCCCAGTCCTGACTCAAGGTCCTGCTCGAAACGTCGACTCTCCTGCTGTTCTGATACTGCATGAACTGCTGTGGTTTTTGTTTCCGGCTCCAGTTTTTTTTTAATCGACTCTGACTTTCCAGCATCTTCTGTCCTCATTATCTCTATTTGGTTATCTTCCTGATCCTTTTTAGAAGTTGTAGCCTCCACTTCTAGTTCGTTCTCCAGAATTTACAGCATGTTTTCTTCTTGCTTTCAAAATATATATAAATTCAGTACATGAAATCACGAAGCAAAAGTGTTCAATTCGACATCGCAGGAAATTGTTGACTGTGCTCTAAGTGGATTAGATTCAGAATTATTCGTGGAATAGTGGTTGATCTAGCCCAGAAAGTCTCCTGGAGCCATTTGAATGGATAGTTCATATTGTTCAGCAAAAACCGCCATTCAAAGCGGATCAAGTAAACTGTCAGACGGCCACGCCAAAACCAAAAGACAAGAATTAATAAACAGCTCTGGAAACACGAGATAAGAGATAAGCAGGATCAAACATTAACGAATTCGAAAATAAGAAAATTCGAAACATTGTTTAATCCAGAAGCCGGACAAGAAAAGAGATCACGAGTAGAACGAAAGTAAATATCGTATCAGCGAATGTTTCGAGCGTACAAAGACACCATTTGTTTTGTCCCATCAATGCCAGCTGCCAGGAAGAAGAATGGGTCAACAGAGTAGAAACTCTGGAGATCTTAACAATCGAATATTAAAGGGTATCCACTGTCCACATTCGTAAGAAACTGTGCCTTAAGAACTGAAATTGAAAATTAATGATGAAAGTGGATTTCGCCCTCTGCTTGTGGTGTAGCATTGTTCAGAACAATTGGTTGTTGTTCAGGCTACAATTTCCAAAACATTATAGATGGGCATCTTATCTATGACCTTCATTGGAACAGTTGGTATGGAGAGCTCAGCTTGTAGAACCGACTGCTAAATATTCATCTTGGCTGTCTGAGTTACATGGATGAATATCCTCCCAGTTTAATGGAAAAAAACCTTAGCTATCATTTCTAGATATCTTTATGTTATCGTGTTCAGATATGAGAAGACACTGCATGGAGTAGATGTGACTTAAATATTGGCTCTAGCGTCAGAAATGTTGACACACGTCCGCACCAAAACAGGACTACCATAGGTATCAAATTAAAACTAACAAAGCACTAGTCACTTTGACACTTCCGGTCTGTAGACTCTATCAATGGTCCGCTTCAGGCCCGATATAAGAATGGGGCGTGGTGACAACTGTTCGCCACCGGTAATTTCATTATTGCTCTCGATCCACAAACCGTAATTCCTTTTGAACTTCTTATCCATCAGCATGAATGGAGTTGTATTATGCAGAGGTTGGCTCGTCAAAAGAAACAGCGAAAACTTATTCAATGCAGACGCAAATTCAAGTTGTTTCTGGTCGACCAGAAGACAGATATGGCGATGCAAAGTGAATACAGAACACAATCAATGTTTTCTGGGATTGAAATAAATGTACTGGGAGAATGGAAAGATATATTTCGGAGAAAGGTCACATACCACTTACACGAACTAAATGTTCTTGAAATTTTACCTTAATCTGCCCATCATGCCCATCAGTGCTACAAATATTCTCTTAGCAAATCAGTGATTTGCGTGCTTTGACATTCTCTCCGTCTTGTTTCTCTTGATTTTGAAACTGAAACCAAATAAGTGTAATGCACCTTATTTCATTGCAAAGGTGAGGAGATCAATTTATAAGAGAACAGAGATAAAGCTACGTCTGTCTTTAGACAGAGAACACAGTTACCATTTCGACTTCAAAAAGTCTTCTTCAGAAGTCTTCACAATAAACTAGAAAGGACGAAACTGAAAGAGTAAAGACAAAATGAAATGAAAAGCCAAAATCCCGCGAATACACTGCCCGCAAGCGCAGCAAGTCTTACTCAAATATTCTGTATTATAACTAATAACATCAGTGGATTACGAAAAAAATGCTCATTCTTCAGTTCCCAACCTGTTATGATGTAGTTCATAAAGTCAGAAATATGATTAGGTTAAGGTACATGAAAGTAGAATGTATGAACTCTGAAAAAAGAACAAGTGCGTGATCTGCTTTGAAGAAGCTTTGCAGTGATGACAATGGAATGTAATTGCAGTAAGAGGTCCTACATTAATATTCAAAATCATTGCCGCTCTCAGGGGCGCTATTCTTTTTGCGAGGTTTCTATTCAGGCATTTTCTAATTATGACTGCTGTCGGGTTAGGTTTCTATTCCAGGTTCGGGTGACTGCCTGTGTGGAGTTTGCACATTGGTCGAATTTTTGCGCCTGCTCCCTGGTTTGCTGCCACATTCTAATCGTTTTCAGGTTATTTAGAATAGCCATCGAACATACACGGTTACACAGATAAGGAAGTGGAGAGGGTCTGGATCGAATGTAATTCAGAGGATTGTTGTGGACTTTTATAGACAGAGTGCTCAGACCGCTCTTTCCTGGGTGGTTTACATGGACAGAGAGGGGTCAGGCTGTCCTTCCCTGAGCGAGATACATTGACAGAATAGCGTTAGTAGTTCTTCTCTGGGTCAGTTACACAGATAGAGTAAGGTCAGTTTGCACTTCCCTGGGCGAGTTGCTTTAACAGAATGGTGACAGTCTGTTTTTCACTGCAAGAGTTAAACTGAAAGAGCGAGATCAGTATTCTCTTTGCTCGATAATTTATGCTGACAGTGTGGGTTCAGTCTGCTCTTCCCTGGGAGAGTTACATTGGCAGAGTGGAGTCAGTGTGCTCTTCACTGGGTGAGTGACATAGAAAGAATAGGATCAGTCTGATCTTCCCTGTGTGATTTACATTGACAGAGTGGGATCAGACTGCTCTTCAGTGAATTACTTATATTGACCATATGGGATCAGTCTGCTGAGTTACACTGAGGGGGTGGGGGTCAGTTTGCCGTTCACTGGGTGAGTTTTCTGACTGCGTGGTGTCAGTCTGCTCTTCCATGAGTGAGTTACGTTGACAGAGTGGCGTTCGTCTACGTTTAACGGAGTGAGTTATTTGGACAGTGTGGGTTCAGCCTGCTCTTCTGTGGGTGAATTATATTGACAGAGTGGCGACAGTTTGCTCTTTCCAGGTTGAATTTCTTTGATAGCATGGTGTCAGTATGCTTTTCCCTGGTCGAGTTGCATTGACAGAGTGCGGTCAGTCTGCAAAGTCCTAGTGGTGTTACATTGATGGCGTGAGGCCATTGTGCTCTCCTCTGGTTGAGTCACATTGACATAGTGGGCTCCGTCTGCTCTTTCCTGGGTGAGTTATATTAACATAATGGAATCAGCCTGCTCCTTTCCGGGTGACTTATATTCACAGATTGTGGTCAGTCTGTTCTTCCCTCTGTGAGTGACTTTCCCAGAGTCGTGACAGTCTGCTCTTCCCTGGGTGAGTTCAACAGAAATGTGGATTCAGTGCTGTCGTCGCTGGGTAAGTTATATTGACAGTGTGGGTTCAGTCTGCTCTTCCCTCTGTGAGTGGCATTGACAGAATGGGATCAGTTTGCTCTTCCCTCGCTGAGTTACTTTGACGGAATGAGGTCAGTCTTGTCTTCCTGCATGTGTTTCATTGACAGAATCAGATCAGTCTGCTCTTTCTTGGCTGAGTGACATAGACAGAATGAGGTCATCCAGCTCTTCCCTGACTGAGATACATTGACAGAGTGACGTCAGTCTGCTCTTTTCTGAGTGAGTTTCATTGATAGCGTGGTGTCAATCTGCTCTTTCCTTGTTGACTTCGATTGACAGAGTGCCGTCTGTCTGCAATTTCGTCTTTGAGTTACTTCAATAGCGTGAGGTCAGTCTGGTCTCCCCTCGTTGAATCACACTGACAGAGAGGGGTCAGTATGCTCTTCTCTGGGCGAGTTACCACAACAGAATGGGGTCAGTCTGCTCTTTTCTGAGTAAGTTACATTCACAGAGTGCAGTGAGCGTGTTCTTCCCATTGTGAGTTACTTGAGCAGAGCCGAGTCAGTCTCCTCTACCCTGGATGAGTTACACTGACAGGGTGGAGTCAGTCTACTCTTCCCTCAGTAAGTTACGTTGACAGAGTGGCGCCTACAATTTTCTGGTTGAGTTACATTGATAGCGTGAGGTCAGACTGCTCTTACCTGGGCGAGTTACCTTAACAGAATGGGCTCCGTCTGCTATTCCCCAGATGATTTATATTCACAGAATGGAGTCAGTCTGATCTTTTCTGTGAGTGGTACATTCAGTGCCTGCGGTTTGACTATTATTCCATGGGTTAGTTACTGTAACATTTTGGAGCCAGTCTGCTCTTCCCTTGGCGAGTTAGTTTCACAGAGTCGTGACAGTCTACTCTTCCCTGGGTGAGATAACCAGAAAGAATGCATCAGTACTGTCTTCGCTGTTTCAGTTACATAGATTGTGTGGGTTCAGTCTGCCTTTCCCTGAACGAGTTATATTGAAAGTAGGATCAGTTTGCTCATCATTGTGTAAGCAACACAGACAGCATGGAATCAGCCTGCTCATCTCTGGGTGAGTTACATTGACAGTGTGAGGTCAGGCTTGTCTTGCCTACGAGTGTTTCATTGACAGAATCGGATCAGTCTGCTCTTCCCTGAGTGAGTTTCATTGATAGCGTGGGGTCATCATTCTCTATCCGGGTGGAGTTACATTGACAGTGTGGGGTCTGCCTGCTCTTCCCTGAGTGAGTTACATTGACAGAGTGGTGTCAGTCTGTTTTTCCCTGGATGGCTAGTATTGACAGAATGCAGTATGACTGCAATTTCCAGGTTGAGTTGCATTGACAGATTGAGTTCAGACCGCTCTTCCCTGGGTCAGTTGCATTGGCAGAGTGGGTCAGTGTGTTCTTCTCTGGGTGAGTTACATTGTCAAAGTGGAGTCAGACTGCCCTTCTCTGACCGAGTTACATTGACAGTGTGGGGTAAGTTTGCTTTTCCATGGATGTGTCATATTTACAGTGTGTGACATGGACAGAATGAGATCAGCCTGCTCTTTCCTGGGTGAGTTACATCGACAGGTTGGCGTCAGTCTGCACTTTCCTGGATTGGTTACATTAACAGTGTGGTTTACGTCTGCTCGTTGCGGAGTGAGCTATCGTGGCGGATTGGCGTTTGTCTGCTCTTACTTGGATCAATTAAATTTACATGATGGGGTCAGTCTGCTCTTCACTGGGTCAGTGACATTGAGGGGCCGGCGTCAGTCTGCTCTTTCCCGAGTGAGTTTCATTGACAAAGTGGGTCAACCTGCCCCCCTTGGATGAGTTACTTAGACGGTATGTGGCCAGTCTCTCGTCCCTGATTGAATTACATTGACAGATTCGTATCAGTCTTTTCTTTCCTGAACGAGTAACATTGACAGAGCCGCGTCAGTCTGTCCTTTCCTGGTTGAGTGACATTTACAGAGTGGTTCAATCTGCTTTTCCTTGGTCAAGTGACAGAGACAGAGTGGGTTCAGTCTGTTCTTCCCTGGTTGATGGACATAGGCAGCATTGGTTAGTCTACTCTTCCCTGGATGAGTTAAGTTGACAGAGTTGCGTTAGTCTGCACATCCCTTGGTGATTTTCACTGAGCATTAGGGGTTATTCTGCTTTTCCCTGGCTGAAGTACCTGCAGAGACTGGGGTCTGTCAGAGTGTGTTCATTCTGCTCTTCCCTGAGTGAGTTACATTGACAGAATGGGGTCAGTCTGCTCTTTCCTGGGTGAGTTAAATTAACAGAGTGGGTGCAATCTGCTCTTAACTGGGTCAGTTGCATTGACAGAGTGGCGTCAGACTGCTCCTTCCTGAGTTCGTGACATTGATGGAGTAAACTCGGTCTGGTCTTCCCTCAGTGAGATACATTGACAGAGTGGGCTCCGCCTGCTCTTCCCAGAGAGAGTTACTTTGACTGAGTTGTGTCAGGACTCTCTTTCGTGGAAGAGTCAAACGGAAAGAGTGGGGTCAGTATTCTCTTTGACGGAGTATGGTCAGTCTGCAATTTCCTGGTTGAATTGCATTGACAGGCTGTGTTAAGAACGCCGTTCCCTGGGTGAGTGGCATTTACGGAGTGGGCCAGTCTCCACTTCTCTGGGTGAGTTACATTGTCAGAGTGAAGAAAGTCTGCTCTTCTCTGGATGAGTTACCTTACCAGAACAAATGCCCAGCCAATCAAATCACCTTTCTGAGTTGCAATTTTCTCGGTGTTCCTTCAGTGTTGCTGGTTCCCAATCCAGGAACTCCATCTCTTGTGGTTTCATGTCTGTACCTCCATGCGAAGGAGTTGAAGAGTTAACAAAAGTTAACTCTCCATCGCAGGGTTAATTCGGGATGGGCAGTGAATCTTATTGCATTGAAAGGTAACTACATCCCAGAAATGCATTTCTAATAATTACATGTTCCAATTCGTCCCGTGAAAGTGATCGGGAATAAGTTGAGATGTGGAGCAGGGTAAAGAAATAAAAGTCAAAGGTACTGATGACTGGGACGCATGAGGCAGGATGTGAGTGTGGAGCTGGTGGTGCAAGGCTCAGTGTCGGTGCTATTCGGTCCGCCTCTAATGCCTACTGTTTGCAATGACTCACACACCACTGCTCGTCAATTCACCATAATGAGACTGTTCCTCTTGGTTTGAAAATCTCTGCGTGTTTACTACTAACACGGTTAATGGGCCCTATCAGTTTATTCTTCAGTTTAAGCAGCTGGAAATATTAGTTAGAATCCAATGCAAGAGGAGATTGTCTTTTACTGTGCGTTTTCAGAGGAAAATGCTTAGCCATGAAATGTCTTTCTTTGCAAAAGCGGAGTTTGATTGCAATTCGTACGAGCAACGTTGATATAGGATGAAGTGTTTAAGGAATTGCACCTATGGACGAGAAAACTCGCTTTTTGCGTGGCGCCGTGGCTTAGCCGGTTAAAGCACCTCCCATCACAGTGGTGCCTTCTGATTGTATTGAAAGGTTATTCTTTCTCGCAAGTCTTGTGTTGCTGATCGAGGTTACTTTTCGAATTCCAGTCTATTTTGATTTGGCATTCCTGCTTCTTTTCCTGGTTTATTTCCAGTAGTGTATGTTGTTCTTTCGAACTACTATATTAACCTGGAGATTCTTCCCGCTGTTCCATAAGCACTTCTGCTTCTCCTCTTATTCCACTTCTTTCATTCCCAGTTTGGTGGAAATTAAGAGGTGAGGCAGGAGACACTGCAGAATTACTGGACAATGTTGTGGCAATGCCACAGACATGACGAGCTGATCACCCTCATTCTCTGCTGTCACCATTCATTCGCTGTATACCAACAGTAACTACACCCTTGTTCTCCTGTAACTGTCATATAATAAGTTTAACTTCAAAAGAGTCATAATATTTTGAGGAAGAAATGTCTCCTTACCTCAGTTTGAAGTTACAAACGGATTATCCGCAGAATGTGAACCTACTTCGACCGAATCCAGTCAGGTGCCAGAAAGCCTCTCAGCAGCTCTCAAGCTGTCTCTGAATACCAGCCTTTTCAAAGAGCAGAAATAGGAAATGAGGGATATGGACAGACACGAAACCGTCAGAGTTAGAGAATGTGAAAGAGGCTCAGGAGGAGACACAGAGACAAATAGAGTAAAACAAAGACACATATTGAGTTAAACACGGAAATAAACAATTCACCATTCGACGTGACTGCTAACTGACAGAAAGGAAATGGAAAATGTCACAATTTAAATACAGCCTTTCACCCAGTTCAG
>NW_025212222.1:18957-25687 GCF_004010195.1 Chiloscyllium plagiosum
TCCTGCAATATATCTGCTGAACAACATCAGATTATTACAGCTTTGCCTTCTTCACATTGAAACCCTGGGCGATAATATGAGCTGTTTGCAAACTTGGAGAGAGAAACACTGCTGATGAAGGCGATTATGACGTGAAGATCAGGCACTAGAATAATACAGGTCAGGTCCCACAGGGTACTATCAATATCAATGGAGATCCCTGCTCGGAAGTCTGAGTTTGCATTGCCCAGACCTGGATTTAATTCCCACTCAGAAAATGAAGATTTAATTCTCTGTTTGTGAATTATCCGAAAGAAACCTAATCCCTGGTTATGCATAGAACACACACACGAATCCTGCCAGAGCAATCCAGTGATTGTTCGCATATATACAGAAGGACAAAGCAGCAGATATACTCGAAAACAATCACCGCAAGTCCCTTTCAAAGTATGTAATCTTTCCGACTTGAAAATATCCCACTAGTCCTTCAGAGTCGCTGAGTCTAAATCCTTCCCTCACCGCGTCATGACTGCATCTCTGTACTGAGCACATCCAGGGTTAGATTAGATTAAATTCCCTACTTTTGAAACATATTCTTGAGCCCAACAATTCCACACCGAACCTCCGAAGAGCAACCCTGCAAAGTAACTCACCATCTCTATCTCTGGCGTAACTACGGATGGAATGTGCATGCTATCACATTGACAAAGCTGCAGTTTATGAGGAGACACCTACAAGCGGTCGGGAATAAATTGAGAAGTCGAACGGGTGAAGTGAAACGTAGACAGGCAATAATGACTGAAAAATGTGTTGCTGGAAAAGGGCAGCAAGTCAGGCAGCATCAAAGGAGCAGGAGAATCGACGTTTCGGTCGTAAGAAGAAAAAGAAGGGCTTAAGCCCGAAACGTCGATTCTCCTGCTCCTTTGATGCTGCCTGGCCTGCTACGCTTGTCCAATAGCACATTTTTCAGCTCTGATTTCCTGCATCTGCAGTCCTCACTTTCTCCTAGGAAATAATGACTGGGAGGCATGAGACAGCAAGTGAGTGAGGAGTTGGTTGTGTCAGGCTCAGTGTCGGTGTCAGAATGTACTGCCAGTGTGCACACTGACTCACACACCACCCTTTGCCAATTCACCACAATGATTCCTCCTGGTGTGATGTTCTCCCTGCGCATATTAACGCGGTTGATTTGCCCCGAGATGATAGACACATCCACGTTATCCAGTAAGTTTAAACAGGCAAAGGCATCAGATTCAAACATAAGCAAAAAGAAATTGTTTCTTACTGTGCATTTTCAGTGGATAATATCCAGCTGTGCCCTCTTCTGCAATAGTGGTCGTTGATTTAAATTTTCACTGTGCAACTGTGAAAATGAAAATAAGTGCCTGAGTTACTGTGATTAAATGGTTAAGTCAATGTCCATATGGTTTTGAAAAGTCGAGTTTGGGCAGTCGTGGCTTATTTAGCTGACGTTCCTGTCAATAAATCGGCGATTATCCGCTCGTATCCAGACATCACAACCTGCGTAGGTCTTTCATAAAGAACAGAGTACCTTATTGCACACGTGGTTCTGGTGGTGGTGAGATTCAATCTAATGAGTGTAAAGTTTAAGTACAATGCCTTTGACCGCTCTATCATGCTTCCACACAAAACCGCACAACCACGATTTTAATAACGAGTGTTTCAGTATCCCCTCAATTCAGGCACATTTCCCCATGCACAATCAATGACGAACTTGACGTAAGTTCGATAACATGTATGAGGATGTTGCAAGGTTTGCAGGGTTTGGGTTGGAGAGTGAAACTGAACAGGCTGCGATAACTGACCCAGGAGCTTGAGGGCTCGGTGATGGCTGACAGAAGTTTATATAATCATGAGGGAAACGGATAGACTCAATCGTCAATGAATATTTCTTCACAAGGCAGGCAATTTCAAAACTAGAGAGCACAGGTTTAAAGTGAGAGTGGTAAAATGTAAATGGTATCTGAGGGACAGTTGTTTTCACACAGAAAGTTTTGCGTGTTTGGAATGAATTTCCAGACAAAGTAGTGGAGTCTGGTACATTCACAATATTTCCAAGGCATGTGGATCTGTATCTAGACAGGAAGGGTGAAGAGGGATAAAGGACAGATTTTGGCAATTGGTGGAGGTGAATTTCGAATATCTGATCAGCAGCGACGACTTGCATCTGAGGGTCTGTTTACGTGCTTCGCCCCTCTGAGATACTGCAGTGGGAAACAGTAGTTTTAATAGGCTATTGACAGAAATAAAGGAAACACATCAGTCGTTCAGCGTGGGGCGAGTCTTCTGGAAGAATCCAGCAATAGATGAAGGTTTTCAGGTCTGAGGCTGCCAATGGCCATTCTTTCTGACACAATTCCAACTTCTCGTTTCAAGAAAATGCCTCAGGAAAATACCTCACGAATCGTGTTACCGGCTCAGCTTCCCAGCAAATCCAAAAACTGACAATACTTAACGTGGAACAGAAGCAGAACTGACAAAGAGAATTTGTTTTCCCATACAACGACGCACAAATGCTGTCTGCGATGTACAGCGAGTCGTCTGGGTCATGAACCACTCACACAAATGATGGCAAGGCAATTCCTAACGGTGCTTTCAACGTACTGGCGTCTTAGTGTACCACTACTTTCTGAAAAGTGCTCAAGTAACATAAATTAGAACAGAATAATAATGGATCATAAAAAGTGAAGATGAACAATTACAGTCTTGATTGGATTAGGGTAACAATGCGCTGGTGGCTCCACCAGATCGAGAGGGCTGATTACCAGCCTCTCTCATCAGGACCAAAATGAAGGAACTGAGAAATGTAACCAAATTCCACATCGCGATTGTTCTCCTTTTCACCACAACAACAGGTAATGGCGAGTCGATTCAATGCAGGATCTGATTTCACATCAACAGGGAAATAACTGTCTCCATTCACTTTCAGAGAAACAGGTGAATATCGTAAATTTTGTGGAATATCAAAACCTGACGCAGCTTGCTTGGCTTCGGCAGCGCAAAGATGCAAACCCAAGCCTTCTTGAGAAGTGGAACCTGAAACCAGAGTATCAGATTGCTCAGCCAACTGAGCACACAGACAAAAACCGGATACAATGGAGCGTGCGGCTTATAATACCCTGCAGCACATTCACAGCAACTGCACCAGTTCTGCAGAATAAGCAGTGGAAAGGATTTCCTCCATCTGAGCGTTCGTGCTTGTTATTCTCGTCAGCAAACCTGGCTTTGAATATGCTAGGCCAAGTCTGCTGCCATGGTGAAAATGAATACAATTCCGATTAGTTGCTGTGTGGAACTTTGTTCAGTTGCTCTCCTTAGGTAAAATGAGCACTCGACATGATGAAATACTCCTGCCGCTCGGATGAACTGATAAACTGTTTTAACACTAGAATACGAGAACGGCAGAACACGTAGCGTGTTTTTTCGAAACACGGTGCCATTAGGAGTTGCAACTTTCCTTGTCATTCTCCTTCAAGGTGCATTTTTCAGCAGAGACATGAGAAACTGCCGCCCGGCTGCAAGTGGACTTGGAAACCTGTGTGGGAATCGAGGAGATGCAACTCACGTATTGTCGCTAATTCAAACAGTTCTTACATTGATGTGTACAAAAATCAGTTTCTACAAATATTCAGGGAAGGTCAAAGATGATCTGAGATGTCAACTAGATGCTTACTGCACGTGATTGATCTTTGTTAGAGGTGTGAAAAGGTCTCCCTATTTAGTTAAAAATCACACAACTCCAGGTTATAGTCTAACAGGTTTAATTGAAAGCTAGTGTGCTTCCAATTAAACCTGTTGGACTATAACCTGGTGTTGTGTGATTTTTAACTTTGTACACCGGCATCTCCAAATCATCCCTCTTTAGTCGCATTCATGTCTCCTCTTGATGACTGAATCAGAGAGAAAGTGTTTCACCAGAGCTTCCTGAATCTTTCATTTCTCTACTTCCCTGTTCATACTTTCCTGTAAATCTATGATGGTAAGAAAACAAAATGGAGACAATCATTCGGCAGCCTGTCCATTATTTCATCAGTTTCAGTTACAACACGGCTCAGGTTTCAGACCACACCGTGATATTAGTACATGATTGTTTTTTGTTCGTGGTGTGAAAAGTTTTCCCTCTTTAGTCGCATTTACGTTTTTTTTTTGATGACTGAATCAGACAGAAGGTGTTTCACCAGAGCTGAACTTGACTTGCATTCCTCTCCCTTGCTGTCATACCTTTCTGCAAATCTGTGATAACAAGAAAACAAAATGCATACAATGTCATTCGGCAGACTGGCTGTGAGTTCCTCATTTCCAGTTATACATGGCTTAGATTTCAGACCCTATGTTAATATTAATAACTGTATGAGAGCACGAGTCGAGAGTTCATCTGAGTCTGTAAATCTTCCCAATCCTGCTGTTGGCTGCATGAGATGTAACCATGCCTGCGAATTAGAAATTTAAATATGTGAACTGCGCCAAACTATGATTTAGGATTTATGTTTTTGGTTCACACAGGTTGAGAAACTCCAGACAGCGTCCAAATGAAGTGTTTCACAGCCTATGTTGGGATGCATTTGACAGAGGCATACATCATGAATCCTGTGATCGCTGTGACAGAAGCAAATGAGTGTTCTCCTTGTCGCTGATCCAGGCCGTCTTCGCATGAAAGAAAATGTGGTACTGTTGGTACAGAAATGATCAGTGCCCTTAAAGTGGACGGCCGTAGAAGGTGTACAAATCGATGCATATATTCGAGCAGCAGGAGAGAAACTTAGTTGAGAGTGTGGTTCTGGAAAAGTAGACCAGGTTAGGCAGCATAAGAGCTGCAGGAGAAACAGTGTTTCTGGCAGGAGCAATTCAACATCTCCAGTCATTACGTTATCCGAGGAGAGAAACTGAACAAAGTTTTACAAAGCAATTAATCAGAAATGAATTCCTTTTCACCATGGCACCTGATATGGGTGAGCAAATTCAAAATGAGGTTTCCTGATGAGAACAACAAGCATGAACGTGACGCTCCTGCCAATCCAAAAGGCTAGCACATGGCGACCACCAAGGGAAAGAAATTGCTCTCGCCTGGTTTTGAACCACGGACATTTCGAGTATGACACGAATGGAACAACGATGCCAGACAGTGCAGCCGTGCCTGCAAATCTGCATACTGCAACAGCTTAACGCATTACCTTCTTGTTTTGAGTAGACCGAGGTGTCCGGGTTTTTAGCATGTTTGAAAAAATAAAGAATATCACATGGAAATGCTCAAGGACAATTGACAAACATGTTGCCAGGTTTGCAGAGTTTGGACGGTCCGGCGAAGCCGAAAAGGCCCAGATAATTTTCCATGCATCGCCAAGACAGAGGAAAATTCATAATTGTACTCTGAAACAGGATGGCCAGCAGTGATGTAGACATTGCCGCATATTCAGGACCACTGCGAAGAGAAATTTGAAAAGAAATTCACGCAGCAGTTATTTGGAATTATATTTCTTTTCACCACTAGAGTAGTAATGGGAGAGTAAATATTTTAAAAAAGGCTTGCTGACGAGACTGCAATAAAGCCCCATGGATCACGATCTGAAAGACTGTCATCTGTAAAGAGGCAACAACAATGCTTCTTCTCAGATCTGAACTGGGCCACTTTCGCACAAACTGATACTGCTACTCTCCAGAAAAGATCAGGTCCCGCCGTCTGCACTCTTAGAAATGATGACCATCTGTGCTGGAAACGTCCAAGCAGATTCAGAACAAGGAAGGATACATATCGATTGAAGTCGTATCGGGCAATTAATTGGACTTGTATTCCCTTTCACCAAAACAGCTGGAATGAGCAGGGATATTCAGAGTAAGGTTTCCTGACCAAGACAGAACGCAATTTCCTTCTCCTATCTTCACACACAAGCCTATCGTTATTTCTGTTCGGTTTTTTTGAAGCATCGATCCTTCTCGTGGGAGGTTAAGGTGATAAATGTTCCCCTGCAAAAACACAGTGGTGTCAGAAACCCGATCGAGCTGTCCTGCAGTGGGGAGTGCTTTGCTCAGAGCAAAATGGGTTGCCTTGCGGGACTGAAACTAAGCTCGATCACACATATGCCCGGTATAACAACTGCCACCACATGTGGAGGGGTTTGGGCGGATTCGACCCACTCTGGGAAAATGACTGCATTCTAAATTCAGAGGGAGTGAGTATGACAAGGAGAGGACTGGAGAATGGGTTTGAGAACGATATTAGCTATGATCAAATGGCGGAGCAGACTAGAAGGGCTGAAGCACAAACCGTCTTCCTATGCCTTGCAGTCTCTGGCCATCTGATATCTGAGGAAAGAGAAACAGAGTTATTTGATCAGTTCGAAATCCTAGGCAAAGTAAGAGATGGAACAGGTCGGATACAAAATTGGAGACTGGGAAAATGGTTGGACAGGAAGTAATAAAAGAGAAGCTAAATATAAAATTCGAAGTCAGGAGACGTTCAATAAAAAGGAAAGGAGTGCAAAGGCAGAGGAAGATGGACATGGAAAAAATGTGTCACTCGTCCCGAAGTCTTAAATCTGTTTTTATTTCCAAGATGCTCCCATACCTGATGAGATTTTCCTGCAATTTCATTTGTTGGTTCAGAAACAGAAGATGGGAGTGATCCTGGACCAATCAGCTCTCCCATGCTCTGGGGATATTTGACTTACCTGTTCGAACTGATCACTTCTGTCCCACAATAAAACTCACAATCCTGCCCCACCCCAGCCTCGTT
>NW_025212223.1:0-11894 GCF_004010195.1 Chiloscyllium plagiosum
TACTGCGCTGTATTCTTCTATGTTCTATGTAGAATATGCTTCAGTAAATTGTATATACAAATTTGCTGTAAACCATATTTTACGCATTTTGGCCTCAGCCCAAAACCAAAAGTGATAATTACAATGAATTTATTCATTTAGACTTATGAATTAGTAAGTCATGTTCGAATGAACATGTTATTGGCTGGGAGATAGGGTGGAATGGGGGCAGTGGCTGTCGAGACTACATGGGAAGTTCAATGATATTCCCCAGTCATCATCACTCTTTCTGACAGACAGAATTAAATCTAATGCACAACAAGGAAATAGCCAACAATTGGGAGATGCAATACTGAATGACAATGTGAACTGAGCAGGATAATTTTAAATGTGATAAAGTGAACCATATTTCATATACACACCATTTAATCATTGGGAATACAGATTGAGTAGGATCACTGGACCAGAAACATTAACTTTGATTTCTCTTTGCTGATACTGCCAGACCTGCTGAGCATGCCCGCTAAGTTCTGTTCATATTTTCTGGTTGAGTTTGATCATTTTGTTCATATCTGGCAAACACTGAAAACAAAATGTGGAGGGCTATGGGGACAGTACAGGAGACTAACAATAGAGATATTGTCATTCCAAGCTGGAAGAGACAATGGGCTGAGTTTCCCCCACTTTTGCTGTAAATAATTCTGTGATATGTTATCAAAGCCTTTGGGGAGGGGGTAGACAAGCTAGTTCAACGAAGGACACAGAGTGCTCCACCATCAATAATCTATTCCTATTATCTCATGAAATTTCAGCTGCCTCTAAAATTTCTTTTCAAACAAAGTGGAGTTCCTGAGATTTACAGGATAATCAGAAAAATATTATTTTTTCCTTTTAATCTTAAGGAAGAAACAGATTTCGGCTGTAGCACAGGTGTCACAGACACACCCACTATAATAGGAACAGGAAAGGACTACATTGTCCGTATGTAACCAAATTCAGTATGTAGCCCTGTCAAGAAACATAAAATATAGTGATACGGAAACATGAAATACAAACAGAAAATGATGGTAGAAGCGCAACCGATAAGGAAGTATCTGCAGAGAGAAACAGAGTTAACATATCGAATATGATGTGACACTGTTCTGAAAAAGTCACATTGGAATCAAAGGTAATTCTGTGTATCTCTGCTCAGATGGTACCAGACAGGCTGAGATCCCTCTATCGATTTCTTTCTTTCTGAACTGTGGCAAATTGACTGATCTGTACGACATAAGCAAAGCTGCTATCTCAGTTGAATTTCGAATATTTGTTTATGGACATTAAATGAGAAATTACAGTTCCTATGTTTGACAGAGCTCTAACTATCCATGACGTATTGCATTGTGATACAAAAACATTGGGAGACATTGTTGAAACAAAAACCGAAGTTGCTGCAAAAGGTCTGCAGCTTCTGTGCAGAGAAATCAGAGTTAACGTTTCTAGTTCAGTGGCCCTTCCTCAGAACGGATGGTAGCCCTGAATATGTTGATTAATATACAGCAGAGAGTGAATAGCTGTTAATGGAGACTGTTAGCAGCTAACAATCGGGGGTGAGTAATGGAAGGCCACGCTAGAACTCGGCCTGGTGTATAGGTAGAGGCATTGAGGAATTCAGTCCTAAAATTTTGGACATTATTTTGAGGCTGATTGGCTGCAGGGTCCACCCGCGGAAAATGAGGTGTTGTCCTTCCAGCTTGCACTGAAATATCCTGGAACACTGCAGCAAGCCTGACACAGCGATATTGGCCAGGGAACAGGATGGGGTATTAAACTGGCAGGCAACTGCAAACTCAGGGTCTTTTGCATAGATACAGCATTGATATTCTGTGAAGTAGTTATCCAGTCTACCTTTAGTTTCCCCAGTGGAGAGCAGATCACAATGTGAACAGCAAATGTAGTAGACCGGATTGTGGGAAATGTTGATAGGATGCTGCTTCATCTGGGAGGTATGTTTGGCCCTTGGTTAGTGACGAGGGAGGAGGTAAATGGGAAAGTGTAACACCTCCAACAGGGAAAAGTGAAGTGTACCTGTGGTGGGAGCTGGGGGAGATGGTGGGGGGGGGGGGGAGGTTTGAGCAGTGAATAACGGTGCGGGCCAGGGTATCCTGGAGGATTGGTCGCTTCGGAAGGCGGAAAAGGGAAGGGAGGCAATTTTGTGTCTGGTGGTGGCATCTCGCTGGAGGTGGGGGAATGCAGATTGATGATCTTCTGCATGTGAATGCTGGTGGGATGGTAGGTAAGGACAAGGGGAACTCGAACGCTGTTGCAGCAGGGAAGAAAGAGGCTGAGGGTGGAAGTGCAGGAGGTGGGTCGGAACTGTTTGGGGGCCCTGTCAATTACAGTGCTGGAGAGTTATCGGTTGAGGAAGAAGGTGGACATTTCAGAGGCCACATTTTTGAAGTTGACATCATCAGAAGCAATGCGGTGGAGACGAAGGAACTGGGAGAATGGAATGGAGTCTTTGCAGGAAACAGGGTGTGAGGATGTATACTCCAGGTAGCTGTGGGAGTCGGTGGGTTAATACTGGATATCAGTGACTGGTCTATCCCCAGAAATAGAAGCAGAGATGTCGAGGAAAGGAAGGGAGGAGTCAGAGGTAGACCAGGTGAAAGTGAGGGAAATGTGCAAATTGGAAACGATAAACTTTTCCATTTCTGGACAAGAGAGAGGAGCAGCAGCGATGATATAATCTACATATCGGAGAAAGAGTTGTGGAACAGAACTGGAATCGAACTGGAACAAGGAATGGTCTACGTACCTCATGAAGGAACAGGTATAACTTGGGCCCACGTGTGTATCCATGCACCCCCTCTGTATGGCAGGACAAGCTGAAGCAATGGGTCTGCCCAGGCAGTTCTGTTTGTGGATTATCAGGAGGAGATAAAAGCGAACTCTGCTATCAGAAGACCATCAGCTTCAGGACTGTTAGGTGGGGGTGAGTGGTGGGGGAGGGGGGCGAGTGGCTGGGAATCTCCAGATAAAATGTGGTCAGATTTAGTTAATAAAATAGCCTGATGTGCCATGGTAGGGTTATGGACCAGCAGGTGATATGTGGAGGTATCTGAGAGCTGGCACTCAACCTCTGAAATGTAGATGTGAGTCCACCAGACTACAGCAGCACCACCCTTATCGGCACAGGCTGAGTAACATAGTCAGGGTTGGATCGAAGCATACAGCATACAGTCTATTCAGAGGGTGATAGGTTGGATAGGGTGAGGGGGATACAGAGACTTTAAGACAACCAAACTCCCATGGAGCGTTCTCATTGAACAGATTGAATTCAAGTAAACGCCAGAGGAATGGATCCAGGTTGAGGGAGAGTGTTGGAGCTGGGTGAAGGGTCTATGGGATAAGGGGTATGGAGAGGATGGGGAAGGAATGGACACCGAGGAGAAGATGGTGGAAGAGGAGTTCAACATTATGTCGTTCCTGAAATTCATTAAAGTGGGGCACAGAGGGATAAAGCTGAGACCTTTGCTGAGTACAGAACATTCTGCATTAGAGCGTGGAAGGTTAGGAGGGATGGTGAATACACTTCAGGAGGTGGGCTTTGGGGAGGGGATGGACTCAGAGCGCAGGGTATGGTGGGGTCGCAGGGTCCAGAGGCTCATAGGCATCTCTAAGTTATGAGCTAGAGAATGAAGTAAAATTGGGGAATAGTGCAGCCTTGAGCAAATGTGATGTGATGCTGTTGGGAAGAGAAAATGTTGACCGCTGTGGCAGCGACATCGCACGATCTGTCCTCAGAAAGTAACTGATTGAAAATAATCGGAATTGTTATCTTATTGTAATACTCTGATTTCATTGGGGTGACAATCAACCAGCAAGGTCGTACTTTTCTGAGACTTTAGACCAAACTGTGAAAACTGAATGTATCTTGATGTTAGTAATAAGACAAATCCATCCATGGTTTAGGAAGGCACTAGGAAGGGCAGAGTTTACTTGTCATTCCCATTAGCTCTGAGGAAGGTGTCATTGTTCATTGAGGAAATTACTAGCACAGAATTTCCTCTGATTTCCATTAACCACAGTTTGCTGAGGGCGAATGATGCTACAGAGTCAAATGCTACTTTGATGGTAAGGGAAGTTACTCTGGTCTCACCTCAACTGACATTGGAAAATCAGTTAAAATACTAAAGAGAAAAAGGATAGAACACGGCTTATTGAACAATGTGGTCACTGTCCTCGCAACATTTAAGGAGAAACAGACGCATGGACGTCTGATTCTGAGGAGAGGTGTTTCCTATTCGAGGTGAGGCTGTTTGGTTAAGCACTGTGACAGAGAGACAGAAAAAAACGTTCCACGCTGTATGGGGAGAAAACCCACCTTATTCACGGTGCATTGGACAATGACAGACATACACGAGTAGACATTTGGCATTGATCATCTCAATCTCATCATTCACTGATGACCAATAGCAGCACAGAAGCCAGGAGCTCCCATCACTCCAGTTGGAAAGCAAAAAGGGGTAAGGGATGGCCAGTAGAAGTGGGAGAAAATAGGGAACTGGTGTAACTTACAGTGGGAGTGGCAGAAGAAGGGTGTGAAGAGATATCATCAGTGGAAGAGTATGTGGCAGCAGAAGGGGTCGTTCAAGGGAAGTAGGACTGTAAAGATAGAGGAGGAAGGGGGGGAAGAATGGCTAATGAAGTTTTAATGACTGGGTGAAGCTTGTTTTTGGAAAAGTGAGGTTGGGTGAAAACCACCACTGTTCAGGAAAATTGGGCTCTGATTCCATTGAAAATTAAGATTTGATGTACTTCTTCTATCACTTGATTCTTTATCAGATTGTACATTCACTCTGTGGTTTTGTATCTCCATCAAATGCAGGTTACGTGTTTTTTTTCTCCCCTGGTGTTGTGTCTCAACATTTTAATTTTTTTTAACAGTATGTATTTGCTTCCAATTCAAGGTAGACGTGAGAATATGATTTGTTCTCCTTCAGTTTGTCCATAACAGAGAATTTAATTGAATATTTTTCCTCATCACATTAACTGATACAAGCAATGAATCTGTGTCCATCCTACAGATGCAAAATTTCTTCAGTTCTGACTATTGTTACAAAGGACAGTGCCACACAAAAGCCTAATGTTCCAATGCAAGGTGCCAAATCATAGTTCAACCTAAATTAGTTACAAGCTTTATGAATAAGACATGCTGAGGGACAGCGTCTAAAAGCTGAATTTAAATTTGTGTCGAAAATGGTATTTGCAGCACACTCATAATAGGTGTTAAATACATCACTCTGTAAATTCCCCAAAATAAGAACAACAAGAGACTAGAATTCTTAATTATTCCTTTGTGAATAACATGTGGAGAATAAGAAGGAAATCAAGGTTTGTTTGTGATATTCATAAATGATGATGGTGAGAATGTGGAAGATGGATGGCAGTGGAATGATAACTAATGCTGGGGATGACACAAAGATTAGCTGGGATCTTCACAGTGAGGAGGAAAGAGTTAGGCTACAGGATGATATAAACAGATGATTTCTATGTCCAGATTAATGGCAGATGAAGTTTAACACTGATAAATGTGAGATGATGGACATCTGAACTAACAAGACAAGTGAGTACTCAAATTTTGAAGGGCGAGAGCTAAACTTGCTCATTTTTTCTTTGCAGCAGGGAACGTTGAGGAGGAAACCTGGTACAGGTGTACAAGAGCATAAGGGGTATAGAGAGGATGAACAGACAGCAGCTGTTTCTCTGACTCGAAAGGTCAAAAACAAAGGGAAACATACTTAAAGTGAAAGGCCTGGGGTTTGAGAGAGGGTTTGTGGAGTCTGCACTGAACTGAGAAGGTGGCACAGACATATAATATAAAGTTCCAATGTGTGGAAACAGACCCTTCAGCCCAACAAATCCACACTGACCCTCCAAAGAGTAACCCACTCAAACATGTTCCTCCTATATTTACCCCTGACTAATGCACCTAACCTATACATCCCGAACACTTTGTGCAATTTAGCATGGCCAGTTCACCTAACCTGAACATCTTTGGATTGTGGGAGGAAACCGGAGTACCTAGAGGAAACCCATTCGGACAATGTGCAAAATCCTTACAGGCAGTCACCTGAGGCTGGAATCAAACCTGGGTCCCCAGCGCTCTAATGCAGGAGTGCTAACCACTAAGATTAGATTACTTTACAGTGTGGAAACAGGCCCTTCGGCCCAACAAGTCCACACCAACCCGCCAAAGCGCACCCACCCAGACCCATTCCCCTACATTTACCCCTGCACCTAACACTACCGGCAATTTAGCGTGGCCAATTCACCTAATCTGCACATTTTTGGAGTGTGGGAGGAAACCGGAGCACCCGGAGGAAACCCACGCAGACACGGGGAGAATGTGCAAACTCCACACACTCAGTCGCCTGAGACGAGAATTGAACCCGGGTCTACTGGCGCTGTGAGGCAGCAGTGCTAACCACTGTGCCACCGTGCCGCCCACGACCCCTAAGCCGCCGTTCGGCCCCTGGTGACATGTGTCTGGAATGTATTTCCTAGGCGGGTGATTGAGCAGATAATCTCACAAACTTTTAAACAGTCTTTGGATATGCACTTGGTGGTGCAGGCTCGCATTTTCATTCAATGATTCTATGTGGTGGCAGCCATGAGCACTCTGATATAGTCTGAAGTAATAGCTAATGGCAGTTCCTGGTTTGTTCCATTGACTGTACTCAGTAAGTGAGCCTCCAGTGAAGTGCTGGTGTTATCTACCACTTTCTATTTAAATGTTTCGGTTTCCTTGAGTTGGTAATGTCATTTCCTGCCCTTTTCTCAGAGGATGGTAGATGGAGTCAAAATTGATGTGTTTGTTGATGTAGTTCCGGTTAGGAATTCTTGTGCTTGTCTCTGTTTGGCCTGTCCGAGGATGGATATGCAGACCTAGTCTAAGTGGCGTACTTCCTCACTAGTACGTAAGAAATTAGTGTTGGGGTCATGTCTTTTGTGGCTAGTTGATGTTCATATATCCTGGAGACTAGTTTTCTGCTTGTTTTCCATGTAGTGTTTGTTACAGTTCTTGCAAGGCTTATTGTTCCAGGAGCAGAACAGACAAAGATGTGAATTTATTGCGGTGCTCAAAAGTATGAAAAAAGTTGCAGAGTAGAAAAAGAATACTCTATTAGTTGGCATTACAGCATCAAGGAATTCTAATTTCAAGGTTGTCAGCAAAACAGCTAGGAGTGAAATAAGGAAAAAGGTCTTTATTTCGAGAGTCGTTACGAATTGGAATTTTCTGGCTGGGCAAGTTGTGGATGAAGATTCAAAAGAGAACTGGATATATATTTGGAAATTATTAATGTAACGGGCAGCAGAGGGAAGTCTAGCAAATGAGGGGTGCTTGGGAGACATATTTGGAGCTGATTGATACATAATGGCCAATGGCCTCCTCCTGTACTTTAAAGTTTTGTACTCGATTATGTGCCAGCTGTGAATAAAAGTCAGTATCCAATTATTTCACTATGTAAATGCTCGCAAATATCTGATTATTTGGTGCAGCATAAGCATTTAAAATGCAAGTATTGCAAGGTCAGCTTCATGATGAAGTCTAATTATTACTCAGAACATGAATATTTTACATGTTGTTTTCCAATTACTAAAACAAATATATCATTGCTTGTCACAAAACCCTTTGGAAAGCTCTGACTTTTCACTGTCACTATATTATGGTCGTTGTTTTTTTTTTCACTCTCAACATTTCATATTAAACATCATTCATTCTGAAAATTGGAAGTTTTCAAATTATTATTCACTAAAATTTGATAACACAAATAATTTATTTAGTTTAATATTCACAGTCCATGTTGAATTATTGCCATTTTTATATTGTTGGCAAGTAGCTGAAGATCGCACATTTCAGTGAGAAATTAAACTGATTGTTTATTTAAAATGTATAAGAACGCTAATTCTATTTGTATGTTCAATCGTTTGCTCACTCTGAACATGTAATCACTCAGAAGCCAACCACTTTAAAATTATTGGAGTGGCAAAATGTTGCTTTGAATCCTGACATTGAATATCTAATTCTGATTACCACGAGTGTTATGTTCTTTCTTCAATAAAAGAAAATGTACATACTTTATTTCTGTATTAGAAAATCTTGACAGGAGTTTCTGTTTTAGTTCCATAAATATAGAATCAACATAATTGATTTAAGAGATTATCGTTCAGTTGAATGATTATCATTCACAGCTTATTTTTGCCCAATTCATGAAATATAGCAAGCATCCGATTATTGTTCTGGTCAGTGAACTCACCACCTTGCAATGAGATACGGAGCAGACGTGTTGACATGGAGAGCCAGAATCACACCATACAAGTTACCTATGGTGATGAAACCTGACCTGACTCCCAGACTCCATGCATGTGCACCCCGATCAGACATGGGTGAAGACGTTCACAAGTTGACAATCTATTGCAGTGCCTTGTGTCTCACAAAGAAACCTGTCAATCCATATCCAATAAATGTCACCTTTGCATTCTCCAGTATCAAAATAAAATTGTACATCTTTGTGAATGGTCAGAGATTACTACATGGATCACACAGTAGAATTTATGTGAAGTAACCAGCAGCAAACGGCAAACCAAAAATCACATTAATAATTGAACTTGGCGGATTCTGTCTGGTAACCACACATATGTCTAAGTAACCACACATATTATACTGGCTTTCAGGTGACTGTAACAATGTATACCATAACTGGAAGTTTTGGCCTTACACCCCTCCAAACCTTCCTGATTCACACACATCACTCCCTCACACGTTAAACAACTGATGGGAATCCTCAAGCTGGGTGAAACTGGAAACATAGAACAGTGTAGAACAGTGCAGCACTGTGCAGGCCCTTCGGCCTTTGACATTCTGTCGTCCTTTTATCCTACTCTAAGATCAGACTAACCTACATACCTTTCATTATACTAACATTAATTTGCCTATCCATCTCAATATCCCTAATATAGCTGACTTTACTACAACTGCTAGCTGTTCATTGCACACACCCACCACTCTTTGGGTAAAAAAGTTCCCTCTGACATCTCCCTTAAACCTTCCTCCAATTACCTTGCAATCATACCCCTCGAGAATCATTTCCACCCGGGGAGAAAGTCTCTGGCTGTCCTCTCTATCTATGTCACTCATCATCTTGAACACCCCTGTCAAATCACTTTCCATTCTTCTTCTTTCCAATGAGGAAAACACCCGAGTTCCCTCGAATTTTCTTTGTAAGAAATGCCCTCTAGTCCAAGCAGTATCTCGATAAATCTCCTCAGCACCCTCACTAAAGCTTCCACATCATTCCTATAACGAGGCAACCAGAACTAATCACAATATTCTAAGTGTGGACTCACCAGGGATCCATAGAGTAGCAGCATAACCTCGCAGTTCTAAAACTCAAACCCTCGGCTAATGAACACATCAAACACCTCCTGAACAACCTTATAAGGACATTTTTTCCCATTACGGAGATGTGTTTGAGGGATATCGGGGCTGACAACGCATAATTCTGTGGTACCAGAACTATAGTCAGGACAGGAGAGCGGGTAAAAAAAAGAGATGGTGTTGCCTTATTAATGATGGAGTCAGTCACTGGCGTAAGAAGGGACGACATCTTGAAATGATCTTCTAATGAGGCTTGGTTGTTAGAGCTCAGGATCAAAACTATGACAGAAAGACTGCTAGGGATATATTAAAGACCCACAGATAAAGGAAAGTATGGGAGCGGGTATATAACCAAGTTATTGAGGTGTGTAAAAACAATAATAGAATCATTACATTCAGACATGTCTATTCCAAATATTCATTAGGTCAGTGATAACTTTTTAAGTGGGGGCAGGTATTTTTACATTTATTCCAGAGAGCTTCTTATATCAACATAGAGCAGATGCAACAATGGGCAGTGCAGTGCTGGGCCTCACTGTGGGGAACGAAGCCAGTCAGCTGTTTCCAGGCAGAAGTGGGAGTGCAGTATAGGACCAGCGAATGTGATATCACACATTTAGACTTTGCTGAGGAAATGACCCCAAAAATGTTAGAAAAATAAGAGCTTTTTGCATTGGGGAGACAGGTTTTATGGAAACAAATGACAGGATGTGGCCAAAGTGCAGTTACTACTGGGTGAAACTGTAGCAGAACAAGGTGGGGCGGGGGTTGGGGGATCAGTTGATTAAAATTGAATTGATGGCAGTGTCGGTCCAGCATGTTACATCGAAGATACACTTTAGGAAAACAAGGTAAGAGAACCTCAGATGTGGACACAAATTCAGAATAGGATGAATAAGGAAAGAGAAGCTTAAAACAGGTACCAATGAGCAGGTCAATGAAGGTCCTAAAAGAATATGGAAAGCGAAGGGCTAAACCTAAACAAAAAAAAAAGTGGAAGAGCAGAAGGAGGCTTGACAAAACATTAGTGGGTAAGATTAGCAAGAATCCAAAGTCATTTTTTTTAAGGGGAAGAGGGTAACGCAGGAAAGAATGGGAGTGTTAGGGACTAAGGGGGCAGCCTGTTCACAGAGCTAGAGAATATGTTAAACACATCCTACGAATGGGTCTTTAGTTTGGAGAAGCAGTTCCTGGATTCAGTGAGAGTGACCGTTAGACCCTTGAGCAAATTGATACAGGAGTTGAGGAAGAATTTGAATTTTATGTAAGATAGAGTTGGCAAATCACCAGATTAAAGACCAAGTCTCACATCAGTGAGAGGGAAACAATTGTAGAAAATTCGGAGGAGTGTCGAGGCTGGATCATTAAATACCTTCAAGGCTGAGACAGACAGATTTTTATACAAATGTTACCGGGAAATCACAGGAAACTCCACACAGACAGTTGCCCGAGGCAGGATTTGAACTCTGATCGCTGGTGCTCTGAGGCAGCAGTGCTCACCCATGAGCGACCGTGCCGCCCAGCATCCCTCCCTAACACGGTCTCCGAGGAGCACTGCTGCCTCAGAGCAGCAGCGACCAGAGTTCAAATCCTGCCTCGGGCAACTGTCTGTGTGGAGTTTGTACATAGTCCACGTGTCTGCATGGGTTTCCTCTGGGTGCTGCGGTTTCCTCCCACAATCCAAAGATGTGCAGGCTAGGTGAATTGGTCATGCTAAATGACCCGTAATATTGCGTGTAGGGGAGTGGGTCAGGGTGGGCTGCTCTTCGGTGGGTTGGTGCGGACTTGTTGGACCGAAGGGTCTGTTTACACACTGTAGGTAATCTAATCTAGGATGCACTCAGGGTAAACCGAAATACTGACAAATTCATAGACACGCCCCTATTGATGTTTCTTTAATGAAAAGGGAAATGCGGAAGCTGTTGAAATCCACATTGATGTCCTGGGGTTGAAGTGTTCCGAGGCGGAAGATGAGGCGTTCTTCCTTCAGGCGTCTGGTGGTGAGGGAGAGGCGGTGAAGGAGGCCCAGGAACTCCATGTCCTCGGCAGAGTGGGAGGGGGAGTTGAAATGTTGGGCCACGGGGCGGTTTGGTTGATTGGTGCGGGTGTCCCGGAGATGTTCCCTAAAGCGCTCTGCTAGGAGGCGCCCAGTCTCCCCAATGTAGAGGAGACCGCATCGGGAACAATGGATACAATAAATGATATTAGTGGGTGTGCAGGTAAAACTTTGATGGATGTGGAATGCTCCTTTAGGGCCTTGGATAGAGATGAGGGAGGAGGTGTGGGCACAGGTTTTACAGTTCCTGCGGTGGCAGGGAAAGTGCCAGGATGGGAGGGTGGGTCGTAGGGGGGCGTGGACCTGACCAGGTAGTCACGGAGGGAACGGTCTTTGCGGAAGGCGGAGAGGGGTGGGGAGGGAAATATATCCCTGGTGGTGGGGTCTGTTTGGAGGTGGCGGAAATGTCGGCGGATGATTTGGTTTATGCAAAGG
>NW_025212223.1:12001-19253 GCF_004010195.1 Chiloscyllium plagiosum
ATCGATTTCGCTGCTCGTTGGATGCTGCCTGAATTGCTGTGCTCTTCCAGCACCACTAATCCAGAATCTGGTTTCCAGCATCTGCAGTTTTTGTTTTTACCTATCTGGAGAAGTAGGCAGACGTGCAGTGCCTAAAGCAGGTTACTGGAAGATACAGGGAGATTTGCAGCAACAGAATAAGGCAAAGAAAATAGAGAGTTGGTGGTTCGTTTTTGACGGTGCTTTGTCGAGTCTAAAGGGTTTTTTTGTGAACTGCTTAGAGAGATAGAAAGACTTCAACGAATGCAAATTGACAGCCAGGAAGCGTTGTAAGGTACTGGACACTGCTGGAAGTTACAGGGTTAGAGTACTTTTAATAACTGGGGGGATATAGATCTTTGGAGCACTGGTGGTATTCAAGGACCCTCAGGATATGAGGAGGTGCAGAAAACGGGAGCATTCCGAAATGGTGGGATTGTAGGGGCTGGACGAGGTGAGCTGGATAAGGAGGGTGAAAAGTGTGAATTAAACACATCCAGCCACTGTAATTCAGAGATTTAAGGGGGGGAACCTGTGTTGTAATTTGTAACAGTGATATGGAGCGATACAGATACTGAGAGGTTACAAATTTAAAAGAAGAGTTGAATGCTGATCAGAAGTTTAAACAGGAATAAAAACAATTTGCAAGATCAACAGCGCAGACGGGAATGGAGGAGGTGAAGAGTTGTACGTAGCGGAGTATGTCACCCATAAAGGGAGAGCTGCATTGTCTGTATGCAGTTACAGTGGCACATATGGGATATGTTACAGACATAAGGAGTGTTGGAGCGCCTGCTGGAGGGTACACAGATGACAACAGTTCCAACGGCTGGTGCAGTCACTCAAGAATGTAGCTCACCACCATCTTCTCAGGGACAACTCAAAATCAATAAAGAAGTGCTGACTCAGCCAACAATGCACATGTCCATGAATGAATGAAGGAAGGAATTTGTAGAAAAATCAACAAGCAGCACAGAGGTCACTCAGGAAGGCTCTTTCAGCAGCCCTTCACAATCCCGGAACCACTATTTCCTGGAAGGAGAGGAGCTGCAGGTGCACGGGAACATCAGAATTTCCAAGGTGCCTTCCAAGTCACGTTCCATCCTCCCAGCAATGTGTCTGTCCCTGCATCCAAAGGAGTGCAATGGGTCAGGAAGACAGTTGACCACCACCTTCTCCAGGGAATTACAGATGGGAAGGTAATGATGGCCGAGCAAGTGATGACCACAGTAGATCATTGAATTTTAAAAAAGGGAAATTCACAGACTGTTCATGTTCTCTTTGCTTCCGCCATACAACCCACATTCCCAGCTAATTTTGTGTCACAAACAAATGTGGAACATTAGATTTTGTCCGACCATCAAATCCATTTGAATTTAGTTGTATATCAAGCACTAATCCATTTTCTTCCACTTAATTTTCTGCCTATTAAAGAATTCCCAAACTATGCCAGTACATTCCCTCCAATTCCACATGTGCCAATTTTGCTTATCCACCTCTTCAGTGGGACCTTGTGAAAAGGTTTCTGAAAATCCCAATAAACCATTCCTACCTTTCATCTACTCTGCTGTCTACAGCCAGACAGTAAAACAAAGCCAGCAGTGATTATGAAATGACATCTCGCTTCCAGAACAACATGCTGGCACTGTCAGAAGACAGGGAGCAGATATAAAGGAGTCAGCCAGAGACAAGTGGAGTTCCACAGGGGTATACATTGGGACCACACTGAACATGCTGTACATTAACAGTCTGGACAAAGGATGTGAGGGGGTACGGGAAAGAGATTTCCCAGAAAGATCCCAGATATGAAATGCTTGTCACATGAGGAGCAGTTGGAGATTCTGGGTCTACACTCGATGACGTTTAGGCAGCGGTGGCAGAATCTGATTCAAAAGTACAGAATACTGAGGGACCAGGATAGAGTGGACGTGGGGAAGATGGTTCCATGATTAGGAGAGACTCGGGCCCAAAGTGAGAGATTCAGAGTAAAGAGACGCCCCTTTAGATTGGAGACGTGGAGCAATTTATTCAGCCAGAGGGCGATAATCTGGGGAGCTCACTGCCTACGGGGGGCTGTGGATCAGAAGTAATTCAGTGTATTAACTCAGAGATAGATAGGTTCTTGTCAGAGATGTCGTGCTGGAAAAGAACAATATGTCAGGCAGCATCCGAGGAACAGGAGAATCGACTTTTCTGGCAAAAGCCCTTCATCAGGAAAGGACTGATGAAGGGCTTTTGCCCGAAACGTTGATTCTCCTTCTCCTCGGATGCTGCCTGACCTGCTGTTCCTTTTCCAGCACCACACTCTGAACTCTAACCTCCAGTATTTGCAGCCCTCACTTTCGCCTGATAGATAGGTTCTTAATGAGTAAGGGGATGAAGGGTTACAGGGACTAGGTAAGAGAAACATTCCACCAACATCGAATAGTGGAATAGACTCGATGGTCCAAGTGGCCTCCTTCTATATCTGATCACAGAAACCCGACAGTGTGGACAACGTTCCATGGCCACCTCTCCTAACCTGCACATCTTTGGACTGTGGGAGGAAACAGGAATACCTGGAGGAAACCCACACCGACACAGGGAGATCTCCACACTGCCAATCGCCCGAGGCTGGAATCGAAGCCTGATTCCTGTTGCTGTGAGGTAGCAGTGCTATCCACTGAGCCACCGCGCTGTCTCCACGCCATCGAGATGGGTTTACGGGACGTGTTTATTCATCTGATTTCGAATTGTGCAGTTATCATTTCTGCCATATCGTTTACCATACATTCCAACACTTTCTTGATTATTACTGTCACCTCTTGATTTCAGATAGACTGCACAAAGCTACGTTACAAAGTAACTTGGAAATTCTTGTGTATAACTCTCAGAACAGTGGTTTACAGGGTCAGCAGGTCATAGAAAGAGCAAATGGAATGTTGGGGTTAACTCCAAAGGGAATGGAGAATAACAATAGGCAAGGCTTGTAATAGCTTTAGAGGGTTCCAGTCAGCTCACAATGAAAATACTGTGAACAGATGCGGGCCCCTATCTAGAGGGAAATGTTCTTGCATTGGAGATGGTCCAGCAAAGGTTTGACAGACTGTCCCTCAAAATGGAGGGATATTGATGAGAAAAGGTGGAGAAGGTTGAATTTGAACTCATGAGAATTTAGAAAATTAGGCAAATTTACTGATACATCGAAGATTCTTTGGTCTTCTTACAGGATCTGTACTGAGACATTGCTTCCCTGAGAAAGGATCTGTAACCGGAGATAAAGGCGAATGTAGGCACTCGGGAAGCTTACAGAGAAAAGCAGGGTTGTAGAGACTGGAGGATGTTACAGAGTTGGGGTGGTTTGAGGTCTCTGTTGGTAGTTAGAGATCAGACAGGTTGTTGGGATGAAAAATGTCACAGACAGGTACAGGGTTATCAGTCCTGAAGGAGTTACAAAGATAGGGAGGGTGGTATTTGGAGCTGTAGGGAGGGTTGTAGGGCCTCAGCAATACACTGATAAGGATGTTCGTTGGCTGTGCAGGCGTTTACTGAGTTAGCAAGGTTCGAAGGGGCTGGATCAGTTCAGAGCCAGGGAAAATTGTAAGGATTGGAGGAGCCACAGATACTACGGGTTGTAAGGCTGCAGGAGTTCAGAGAGTTATTGAGGGCTGTGAAAACTGGTTTGCAGCATTCTCATCCATTACACACAGATGTGGAATGCTGGTATGGAGGTGGTAAGAATTAAAGAAGGTGATGGAGATGAGTAGATGGATGGAGATACTGGAGGAGCGTACTTTGACAGGGTGGGTTTTATTTAGAGAGAGAGAGAAAGTTACAGATACAGGGAGATTTTTGGGACAGAAATACGGAACGCAAAGGGAGGGTTGCCAAGTCAGACAAAGAGAGAGTGCCTGAGGTGCTGGAGGGAGAGGAGGGAGAGGAGGAGCAAACAGAGATGTGGATTGTTGCTGTAGCTGGAGAAGTACTATGAGTACAGAGAGACTTTCATGGCCTGGAGCAGGTTATTGAGACAATGGCCTCCACAGTCTGTGAGGACTGGAGAATGCCTGACAGATGGGGAGTGTTATAAATGCTGGAGCAGTTACACGGTAAGCCTCACAGATGGGAGTATTATAGCTTTCGGAGCAGTTACAGAGCAGGTCTGACAGATGGGGAGTGATATAACTGCTGGAGTAGTTACAGAGTAGGCTTGCTAGATGGGGAGTAATATCACTGGTGCATTTACAAAGTTGGGGAGACGGGGTGTGATATCGCTATTGAAGCAGTTACAGAGTAGTCTTGGCAGATCGGGAGTGATAGAGCTGCTGGAGCAGTTACAAAGTGAGCCTGACAGATAGCTAGTGATATAGCGGCCAGAGCAGTTACATAGTAGACTTGACAGATGGGGAGTGACATAGCTACTGGAGAAGGTGCAGAGTAGGGTTGACAGATGGGGAGCGATATAACTGCTGGAGCAGTTACAGAGTTGGCCTGACAGATATGGAATGATATAGCTGCTGGAGCAGGTGACAGATTTAAGGAGGGCTCTGGAGGCTGGTGTAGATTGCAGAGACATGGTGGACTGATGAACGTCAGAAGTTCATACCGACAGCAAGGTCTATGGTTGCGTGAGTAGATAACAGAGACAGTGAAGTTTTCAGTGTTGGAAGTGGATTCAGTGTGTGGGATAACGTCGCAGAGGTAGGCGCCGCCATAGTGATTGGAGGAGCACACAAACGGAGAAATGCTATAGGATACGATATTCCAGAGATAGGGAGTGTTCCAGCGGATAAAGGAAGTTACAAAGATAGGCGGGGTTATCGGGCTGCAGAAGGAATCAGATTGGGAGAGTTGGAGAGGCTGAAGAGATTGGACAGATGGGGAGTATTCCATGGTCTGAGAAAATTCCAGTGATTGGTGATTGTGTAGTTTACACAGATAGTGGGGATACAGGGGACTGACAGTCATACAGAGCCAGGGAGTGCTACACAGAACATAGGAAAGAGGGGCAGTTGTAGACCATTCTGCCCCACCAGGAGAAGGTCAGCTCTGCAGATGCTGGAGATCAGAATCAAGAGTGTGTTGCTGCCTGACCCACTGTGCTTTTTCAGCATCCGAGGATCAGGAACATAGACGTTTTGGGCCAGAGCCCTTCATCAGGAATGAGTAATAAGGAAAGGATGGTGTACAGAGATAGGGAGGAACTGGAAGAATTTACTGCGATAGTGAGGTTTGTGGTGATGATTTTTGCGATTGGATGAAGTCAGTAATACATAGTGTGTAGACACTGGATGTTTCTTCAGACTGAAGGTGGTTCCAGAAAGTGAGAGCTGTAGGGACTGGGCTTGGATACAGCAACAAAGAGGATATTTCATGTACATGGATGGTTTTAGTGACCTCGTGGTTACAGAGATAGTAAGGCTGGTAGTGACGACAGGGGTAGAGTAATGGAGCAGTGTCATGACGGGAGAAGGTTACAGCAATAAAGGAGATTGCAGACATTGGGAGGTTTATTGTGGCTTCAGGACACTGTACAAAGGGAGGGCTGCCAGGATGGGAGCAGGTTACACCGGCAGGAAAGGCTGTAGGGACTGGAGGAGTTTATACAGATAGAGAGGTCTGTAAGGATGGTGGATGAATTAGAGGCCGTGTGGTGGTGTGGGATGGGAGGCAGGAATTTTGTAGGGATCGAAGGCTACAGTGATATCATGTGCTGTAGGGGCTGGAGGAGGGTACACAAATAGTCGAGGCTGGAGGATATTACAGAGACAGGGTTGGCTGGAGGTATTGTGCAAGATGACAGAAAGAGAGATTATTGTAATGATGGGAGGAGGAGATTCCTGAGATTTGGCATGTCATCCAGTCTGGAGCATTTTACAGTCACCGGGAGATAGTCAGCATTGAAGTAGGTTTTAAATTTGCAGAGGGATTGTAGGGAGGGGGTGAGTTTAGAGATAGAAACTGTTCCCAGAGTTAAAAGCATTCAAGGCACTAGCTCAGATGAGTTGGACTGAAGGCTCTGTTTGGAGAGAAAGTGAGGTCTGCAGATGCTGGAGATCAGAGCTGAAAATGTGTTGCTGGAAAAGCGCAGCAGGTCAGGCAGCATCCAGGGAACAGAAGAATCGACGTTTCGGGCATAAGCCCTTCTTCAGGAATGAGGAACGTTTGTCCAGCAGGCTAAGATAAAAGGTAGGGAGGAGGGACTTGGGGGAGGGGCGTCGGAAATGTGATAGGTGAAAAGAGGTCAAGGTGAGGGTGATAGGTCAGACTGGGGTGGGGGCGGAGAGGTCGGGAAGAAGAATGGTCTGTTTCCTTGCTGTATGATTCTATGATGCGACAATAGAGAATGTTGGAGTGCAAATAGAGAACATAAAGATCCCAGGCTTCAATAGCACCTTCTCGTAGTCGGCCTGCTTTCCCCTCCATTGTCCTGATGCTCACTAAGACAGCATTGGCCTGGATTGATAACTGTGACACACCTGATGCTGTCTCAGACAGGCTTAGTATAGCAGAGCTGAAAGTAATCCTCTCACAAAGGATAGGGATTGAGCTTGGGAGCTTTATGCTTTGTATTCACCGATCAGCCCTGTATCTACGTCATGTCGTGAGTGCCGATGTTTTGAGCTATTTAAAGGCTCTCTGCTCTGTTCCCTGTGAATGATCTTACTTCAGTGCAGGATTTATTGAGGACTCCAGATCTCCTTGCCCTTTGTCTCTCTGGTTGACCTACCATCTTCAATGTGGTGATAGATGAGACACCCAGCAGTTGGGAAGTCTATTGGGTCAGGAGCTTCCTGAGTACCTACAGGAGAGAGAGAAATAGACAGAATGGGAAATTAGACTGATGCAGTGAGGGTTACACAGGGAGAATGGTACTGAGTGCCACAGAGATCTGAAAAATCCGAGACTCTACCCCTGGCCTGTGGTGCTGCATCTCTCTGGAGTGGAGAATTCTGTTGGCTCAGGACCTGGAGTAGCTGCAAGAGGGAGAGACACAGACAGAGGCAGCACTTAGACCCACAGTGAGGATTACCAAATGGAGAGATACTGAGTGATATCACCAGAGTGCTGGAATGCTTTCAGGATCAAGCAATGGGCATGATGAAAGGTTTTTGATTCATGGTGCAGTAGGATCAGTACTCAGTGACGATTGAGCTACGAGTGGGAGAGGTGATGGCCTCGTGTTATTCTCACTAGACTGTTCATCCAGAATTTAATGCCGGCGTCAGCTATAACCATCTAACTGCTTAATATC
>NW_025212223.1:19293-25690 GCF_004010195.1 Chiloscyllium plagiosum
GACCCGCCGAAGCGCAACCCACCCATACCCCTACATTTACCCCTTTAACCTAACACTACAGGCAATTTAGCTTGGCCAATTCACCTGACCCGCACATCTTTGGACTGTGGGAGGAAACCGGAGCACCCGGAGGAAACCCACGCAGACACGGGGAGAATGTGCAAACTCCACACAGTCAGTCGCCTGAGTCGGGAATTGAACCCAGGTCTCTGGCGCTGTGAGGCAGCAGTGCTAACCACTGTGCCACCGTGCCGCCCGTGCAGCCTACATGTGACTCCAGACGCAGAGCAAGGAGGTTGATTCTGAACTGCCCCCTGAAATGATCCAGCAAGCCACTCAGCTCAAGGGCAGCTCGGGGTGGGAATTACACGCTGGCCAGCCAGAGAGGGCAACATCACACGAGTGAATTAAAAACAACTCTGCTGGGAGCAGTGTCCTCGCCAGTCATGTCGGCAGGTATATGGATAGGGCTTTAAACTGACAGAGAGGAGGCAGGGACAGGATTCAGGTGAAAGGAGCTTTCCAAATCCAAATAGAAAAGGTGAAACATCGGAACAGCATGGAATGTGGCTGAAAACAAGCAGAAAGGAAATGGAAGGGACAGAGTTAAACTAAAACTGTACATCAGTGAATTACGCTGTGACAAGAAATTCTGGGAAAAAGTCAATTACAATGTTCTTTCTTTGGAATGGACAAAGTCTCTGCAATAAGGTAATAGCCTTGTGACACAGAGATAAATAATATTTAGTCACCAGAATGATGTGGTTACAGGAGAAACAAAAGGTGGAACATAAATATTCAATTCCACACATCCTTGAGGGGTGTCAGGGAGAGCAGGGTGGGTAATTCTGACAGTAATGGGTAACAAAGGCATGAGAGAGAACGCATTTGGCCTCAGATGATGCAGCTGAATCAGCCTGAATGCAGATTCTGGGTAACACGTGTCAAAAACACAAGCAGGAGAATGTTTTTCAGGCTGCCTGACAATATTTCATTGCTCAACACTGTTACACATTCAAATGGATTTCTGTAGAATGCAAATGCACTGCGATAATTTTGGGAGACTTCAGTCTTTGACAAAGGTTGTTGTGGTTCTGTTCATTTTGGAATGCTTTTGTCAGTATATCTTTCAATAACACATTGTGTAAATGGCCAGGGATGTGACTATCTCAGATCGACCGTTAGATGGTGATGCTGAGTGAAGGAGTAATGTCACACTGAGATATCCTCTGGGAAATTGTAGTGTAGTGGAATTCAGTGAGATGATGGATTCTTAAAGTGACCATAAAGCACACCCTGCAATCACAACCAAAGCCATTGACATGTGTTTGAGAGGAGAACTGACCAAGGTAAACAGGGGAAACAGTGAAGTGTTTGGCTGGTAATGGACAGTGGAAAACATTTACAGTCATAGAGAGGTACAGCACAGAAACAGAGCCTTCGGTCCAACTCATCCACGCCACCTACATATCCTAACATAATCTCGTCTTATTTGCCAGCACTTGGCCCAAATCTCTCCCAATCCTTCCTAGACCCATCCAGATGCTTTTTAAATGCAATAATTATACCAGCCTCCACCACTTCCTCTAGCAGTTCATTCCATACACACACCACCCTCTGCCTGTAAAAGCTGTCTCTTAGGTTCCTTTTATATCTTTCCCCTCTCATCCTGAACCTAGGCTGTCCGGTTCTGGACTCCACTACCTCAGGGAAAAGACCTTTTCTGTTAAACCCTGTGTACCTTAGTGGTTAATTCTCCGTTTGGTGTTCTCTGTACCCTCATGTCTAGGAATGGGAGTTGGTTGTCCTTTTCTTCTTCTCTCGTGAATCGGATTCCTGTGAGTGTGGCGTTGATGATCCGGTGTATTTTCTCTATTTCTGTTTTTTAATGATTACTAAGGTGTCATCAACATATCTGACCCAGAGTTTGGGTTGAATTTGTGGTAAGACTGTTTGTTCTAACCTTTGCATTACTGCTTCTGCTATGAGTCCCGAGATCGGTGAGCCCATGAGTGTGCCGTTGATTTGTTCGTATATCTGGTTGTTGAATGTGAAGTGTGTTGTGAGGCACAAGTCCAGTAGTTTAACAAAAGTGATATTCTCCAAACTCATCTTGGAATGTTTTTGTCAGTATTTCTTTCAATAACACATTGTGCAATTGGCCAGGGACGTGACTATCTCAGATCGACCGTTGGGTGATGACGCTGAGTGAACGAGTAATGTCCCACTGAGATAGCCTCTGGGTAATTGTAATGTAGTGGAATTCAGCGAGATGATGGATTTTTAAAGTGACCATAAAGCACACCCTACAATCACAACCAAAGCCATTGACATGTGTTTGAGAGGAGAACTGACCAAGGTAAACATTTCAAGACATCCAGCACCTCTTCCTTTGTAATATGGACATTTTGCAAGTTGACACCATCTATGTCCCTCCATTCTACATCTTCCATGTCCTCCTCACAGTAAACACTGATGTAAAACACTTGTTTAGTATCTCCCCATCTCCTGCAGCTCCACATGCAGGCTGCCTTGTTGATCTTCAAGGGGCCCTATTCTCTCCCTAGTTACCATTTTGTCATTTATGGTTTTATAAAAACCCTTGGGATTCTCCTTAACAATATTTGTCCAAGCTATCTCGTGCCCCCTTTTCAGCCTCCTGATTTCCCACTGTAGTACACTCCTACTGCCTTTGGACTCTTCTCAGGATTCACACTCTCTCCTGAGATATGTTTACTTCTTTTTCTTCACTGAAACCTCAATTCCTCTCCTTATCCAGTATTCTATACCTATCAGCTTTTCCTTTCACCCTAACAGGAATACTGTACACTCTCTCTGGACTATCGTTTCCATTTTTAAAGGCTTCCCAATTCTCAATGATAAACGTTTCATTCTCTCAAAATGGCAACTCCCCAATTCCTGCATCTCGCGAAACCGCCCATTGACAATAATAACAAAATAAAGAACTTTCCAAAGGAAGGCATCGATGAGGTGAGCTCTGGACAGGAACATAGATCTGGAGGTTACCAGATGCACGGAGAGTGCTTTCTACCAGAGCAGCACCAGGTCAGTATCAGGCATAAAGACAGAATGGGCAAACAGATTCACATCTGAACTCACATCGCCCAGCCTGGGAACCTGAAGCTGTGCACAGCCATTCTGGAGAGTTAAGCAGGTATCAGGAGTATTGCTGTGGCAAATAGAGGTTTCAGTAATTTTGAGGGAAGATACTAATAAAGGAGGTTACAGAGGTAAGGAGGATTGTCGGGACTTGAAGAGGTTTCCCAGTTTACGAGTGTTGGAGGGATTGGAACAGGTTACCAAGATCGGGAGGGTTTAAGATTGAACGATTCCGCAGAAAACCTTTACAGGGAGAAATGAAGGATTCTTGACAGTGTGGAGGAACAGAAGAATCTTGGGGTCCACGTCCATTGATCCCTCAAAGCTGGTACCCAAGCTGATAGCCTTGTTCAGAAGGCATGTGATGTGTTGGCTTTCATTAGCAGGGGGATTGAATTTAAGGGCTATGAGGTTATGCTGCAGCTTTATCGAGCCCTGGTTGGACAACACTTGGTTTATTGCGTTCAATTCTGGTTGCCTCATTATCAGAAAGATGTGGAAGCTTCAGAGAGGGTGCAGAGGAGATTTATCATGATGCTGCCTGGACTGGAGGGGAGATCTTACGAAGAATATTTGAGGGAGTTAGGGCTTTTTCATTGGAATGAAAAAGGATGAGAGGTGATTTCACAGAGGTGAATGAGATGATTTGAAGCTTAGATAGAGAGGATAACCACATCCTTTTCCCATTGCAAAAATGGAAATGATGAGGTGGCATAAGTTGAAGGTGATTGGAGGGAGGTTTATAGGAGATGTCAAGGGTGGGTTCTTTACACATCGTGTAGCGGGTGCGTGGAATGCACTGCCAACAGTGGTAGCAGACTCCAATACTTTAGGGACATTTAAGCAATTCTTAGATAGACAAATGGACTATAGTAAACTGTAGGGTCTGTCGGATAAAAGGTAAGCACAACATTGAGGTCGAAGGGCCTGGACTGTGCTGTACTGTTCTACGTTCCAAATAGGGAGGGTCACAATGGAACAAAGAGGTTTCAGAAAGCTGGAGAGGATGGGATCTGAATGAAGAGACACAAATAGGAAGGTGTGCTCGGATTGTCGAGGGTAACAGAGACAGCAACGGTCTGATCTGGAGCAGATGACCCAGACTGGGAGGGGTGTGGGGATGGGAGGTAGTTTCACAGGGATCGAGGACCATAGAGCCACAAGAGGTTACAGAGCTATAGGGCCTGCAGGAGTTCATGGAGATGGGGAGGTTGGGAGGGATGAAGCAGTTTACAGGCACAAGGATGTTGCTCGGATGGGATGGTTGGAGACAGTTTCACAGATAAGGAAGTTTAAACCTCCTGCAGTTTAGTCAATGTGGGAAGGTTTGTAAGGTAGGGTGGCATTTACACAGGTAGAGGTGTAAGAGCTGGAGAAGGTTATGGAGATGAGTAGATGGATGGAGAGACTGGAGGAGCTTGCATTGACAGGGTGGGAGATAGCCATGGGAGGATGTTACACAGATAGTGAGTCTTTTCGGAACTGGATCAGGAGAGTAACAGGCATTGGAGTGAGTTCTACAGATCCTGACTGCAGCAGGGACCTGAGAGGATTACAGGGTCCCCACAGATTGATCGTGTCTTTCGGATTGGAAAAAGATATGGATTAATTAAACCCAATGTATGCTGTTTTCTTTATCCTGAACAGAGCCTCAATATCCCTCAGCAGACAGGGATCCCGAAACCTGCCAGCTTTTCCCTTCACCCTAACAGGGATATACTGGCCCTGGATTCTTGAGATCACACTTTTAAAACCCTCCCGTTTGCCAATCATTCCTTTTCCTTCAAACAGACTCACCCAATCGATGGTAATCATGATGTGGAGGAGCTGGTGTTGGACTGGGGTGGACAATGTTAAAAATCACACAACACCAGCTTACAGTCCAATAGGTTTATTTGGAGGCACTAGGTTTCAGAGCGCTGCTTCATCAGGTGGTTGTGGAGCAAAGTCGTACGGCACAAAATTTATAACAACAGGATAGCAATGTCAAGGCATGTAATATCAAACACATTTAGTTTCTGCCTTTCACCTTTTAGGATTATCACCTGCGCTTCGAAAGCTGGTGCTTTGAAATAAATCTATAGGACTATAACTTGGTGTTCTATGATTTTTAATTCACCCAATCCTGCCTAATGGCCCCAAACCTGGCCATGCTCCAGTTTCATCTGGGGACCTGTCTGATCCTTTCCATAACTCTGTTCTAACGAAGACAGTTGTGATCACTGGACCCGAAGTGCTCTCTGACTGACACTTCAGTCACTTTCCAGACCTCGTTTTCTGAGGGGAGGTCCAGTGCTGCTCCTGCCTGAGTAGAGTTGGGCCTTGTTAGAGTTACATCTTGGTTTAGGAAAATTTCTTGGACTCATTTGACAAATTGCACTCCATACGGGCCTTTTACTCTGAGTGGCCCAGTCCATCCAGGGGAAGTTAACACCTCCAACCAATACTACATTATTATTTCTATAGGTACCTACAATCTCTCTACACATCTGCTCCTCTAGTATCCGCTGGCTCTTTGGGAATCTAGTACACTGTCCCAACAGAGTCCATCCCCTTTTTGTTTCTAATTTCTAACTATATGACCTCATTTGATGATCCCTTAAGAGTATCCCTCCCTTATCAAAAGTGCAAATCTCCTATCTCACTCACTCTGTCAGACCTGTAGCTTCTGTATCCTGGAACAGTGAGCTGCCAGTCCTGCTCTTCTCTCAGCCATGTTTCTGTTATGGCTATAATACCCCAGTCCCCAAAGCCAATCCATGCTCTGAGATCGTCTGCCTTACCAGTCAGGCCTCGTGTGTTGAAATAAATGCACGTTAAACCAGTAGTCTTTTCCCTCCCTTGACTGTGCCCCAGGATATCCAGAATAGGAAACTTGTTCTCGGTGGCTGAAGTATTTTTCCCCTGACTGGCCGATGGTACCTCTCTTACTCAGAGTCCCTGACAACGTAGTTTAAACCCTCCCCAGGTAACACTAACAAATCTCCCTCGCAGTGATCCTGGTGCCCCTCTGTTTTAAGTCAAACCTGTTCCCCCTTGTACAGGTCACCTCTACCCCAGAAGAGATCTCAACAATCCAAACATTACCCCATCCCCCAGCTCCTCAGCCACACATCTATCTAGCCTATCTTTCTATTTCAGTCCTCAACGGGGCAGCTGGCAGTAGGAATAATCTGTAGATCAGTTCCCTTCAGGTCGTCCTTTTAAACCTCTCACCTAACTCCTGATACTCATTCACAGGACCCCATCCCCTGTCATGTGGACTGATGTGCACAAT
>NW_025212224.1:0-897 GCF_004010195.1 Chiloscyllium plagiosum
CAGTGGAGGCCGGGATGCTAAATGTCTTCAAGGCCGAGATTGAGAGATTCTTGTTGTCTAGAGGAATTAAGGGCTACGGGGAGAACGCTGGTAAGTGGAGCTGAAATGCGCATCAGCCATGATTGAATGGCGGAGTGGACTCGATGGGCCGAATGGCCTTACTTCCACTCCTATGTCTTATGGTCTTATGGTCTTACACTCCAAGGAAAATAAACCCAATCTCTCTCTCATCTTTCCTTATGTTTAAAATCCCTCATTCCTGATATATTGCTATAAATCTCTTCTGCACGCTCTCCAGAACTTTAACATGCTTCCTTAAATAAGGTGTCCAGGACTGAACACACTTACTCGCATCTTTTCAGTGCTGCTTCAGCGTCTGGCTGGCATCTAATCTAATCTGCTGTCTTGGAACACTTGAATAAAAGCAAAATGATGTGAAGAAGGTACAACAGGATCTTAATCAGATGGGCCAACGGGCTGAGGAGTGGCAGATGGAGTTCAATTTAGATAAATGCGAGGTGCTGCATATTGGAAAGGCAAATCAGGGCAGGACGTATACACTTAATGGTAAGGTCCGAGGGAGTGTTGCTGAACAAAGAGACCTTGGAGTGCAGGGTCATAGCTCCTTGAAAGTGAAGTTCCAGTTTGACAGGATAGTGAAGGCGGCGTTTGGCATGCTTGCATTCATTGGTCAGTGCATTACTTATAGGGGTTGGGATGTTGTGGCTGCACAGGATATTAGTTAGGCAACTTTTGGAATACTGCATTCAATTCTGGTCTCCCTCCTATCGGAAGGATATTGTGAAACTTGAAAGAGTTCAGAAAAGATTTACAAGGATGTTGCCAGGGTTGGAGGATCTGAGCTACAGGGAGAGGCTGAACAGGCTGGGGCTGTTT
>NW_025212224.1:2238-12392 GCF_004010195.1 Chiloscyllium plagiosum
GAGAGAGAGAGAGTCAGATAGAGAGAGAGAGAGAGACAGACAGACAGACAGACACAGAGAGACAGAGAGAGAGAATCAGCCAGAAATCCTCTTGTTGAATCAGGGAACCATTATTCCCCAGCAGCTTTCTGTGGCCATCAGCTCCCAACAGACTGCTTTCGAAAACCAAACCAAACCAAACAGGAAAAAAAACCCTGAACTGGAAGAACTTTCATTGTACAAGTGTTTTTCAAAAAAAAACTTTAAAACTTTTTCAAGTAGATAGATCCAGAATATTAGAGCCTCAGCTTTTACAACCCCCTTGAAAAAAATCCCAAAGACAATGGGTAAATAGCCAAGGTCTTTTCCCTGGGGTGGGGGAGTCCAGAACTAGAGGGGAATAAGTTCAGAGTGAGAGGGGAAAGATATAAAAGGGACCTGAGGGGCAACATTTTCACGCAGAGGGTGGTGCGTGTATGGAATGAGCTGGCAGAGGATGTGGTGGAGGCTGGTACAATGACAGCATTTAAAAGGCAGTTGGATGGGTATGCGAATAGGAAGAGTTTAGAGGGATATGGGCCAACTGCTGGCAAATGGGACTAGATTGGATGTCTCGGTCAGCATGGACGAGTTGGGCCGAAGAGTCTGTTTCCGTGCTGTACAGCTCGATGGCTCTGTGGTGACATCACCTGTGGAAGGAGCAGCATCATCAGAATGGTAATTGTGGGGTTTTGGAAATGGGTCTGGGTAGGATGCTCTTTGGAGACTCGATGGGCTAAATGGCCTCTTTCCAAGCTGTAGGGATCCTCTGATTTATAAACCTCCAATTCAAACCTGGGATCAGCATGAAATGATTATCAGTCATGGTGAGGGAAGGAGCCTGAGCAAGGAGAGGGCGCTCTGAGAGCTTACGGTTTCAGATAAACCTGTTGAATGATAAACCAGAGGCGCATGAGTTTTGACTTTGACTTTGTCTACCCCAATCCAACTTATCGAAAAGACAGGGAGGTGGGCAGAGGGGGTGGGGTTGCCTTGTTAGTTAAGAACAAAATTAAATCTATGGTATTGAATGACATAGCGTCGGATGATGTGGAGTCTGTGTGGGTGGAATTGAGGAACCACAAAGGCAAAAAAAACATAATTGGAGTTGTGTATAGACCCCCTAACAGTGGTCAGGACCAGGGACACAACATGTACCGGGAAATAGAGAAGGCATGTCAGAAAAGCAAGGTCACGGTGATCATGGGAGACTTCAATATGCAGGTGGACTGGGTAAATAATGTTAGTGGATCTAAAGAAAGGGAATTCATGGAATGCTTACAGGATGGCTTCTTGGAACAGCTTGTCATGGAGCCCACAAGAGAGCAGGCTATTCTGGACCTAGTGCTTTGCAATGAACCAGACTCTATAAAAGATCTTAAAATAAGGGAACCCTTAGGAAGTAGCGACCATAATATGATAGAGTTCAGTCTGCAGTTTGAAAGAGAGAAGGCAAAATCGGATGTAATGGTGTTACAGTTGAATAAAGGTAATTATGAGGGCATGAGAGAGGAACTGACTAAAATAGACTGGAAGCAGAGGCTAACCGGGAAGACAGCAGAGCAAAAATGGCAGGAGTTTGTAGGTATAATTGAGGACACTGTACAGAGGTTCATTCCCAAGAAAAGAAAGATTAACCGGGGAGGCCCTCAGAAAACGAACAGGAAATGACATCACCACAAACCCCAGGAACCCCACCCTGGAGAAAGATATAAATAGAAAGCAGGAGACAACAGCTTCGCTTCACTTGGAGGTCGCCACTGATGATGTTACCCAGCCAGGTAATGAAACGTCTGGATATTAAACCTACAGCTCAGCGAGCAAACCTACACCCTAAACCTCAACCTGAGCTACAAACCTTCACAAACCTTGCAGAATGACCTTTACTGTGCACCGATGTACCGGTGAAGAGACAGGGACTAGTTAAATTTTCCAATGTAGAATTTAGTTGTAATTTCTCAAATCAACTCTTTCGATCCTCGTTTCGTGAATATTGAATGCAGATCAGCTCACAGGCTTCATCTTGACTTGCCTGTTATCGTGTGCACCTTTAAGGAATTGCTTAGGTTATGAAATGGAAAGCATACAGTGGCTGGCAGTCCTTTCCACCCTCTGTGTGAAAATGTTGCCTCTCATGTCCCATTTAAATCTTTCCCCTCTCCTCTACTTCTGGACTCCCCCACCCCAGGGAAGAGACCTTGTCTATTTACTCTATCCATGCCCCTCATGATTCTATTAACTTCTATAAGGTCACCCCTCAGCCTCCGACGCTCCAGGGAAAACAGCCCCAGCCTATTCAACCTCTCCCTATGGTTCAAAGCCACCAACCCTGGCAACATCCTTGTAAATCTTTTCTGAACTCTTTCAAGTTTCAAACATCCTTCTTGTAACAGGGAGAGGACAATTGAACACAGTATTCTAAACTTCAGTAAGTACACTCGCTGTTTAATCTTTGTTCATAAGATAATCCCTCCTTGTCGGATCCATCCAAGTGAACCTTTTCTGAACTGCCTCCAATGAAATAGTATCAGAGAATCCCTACAGCGTGGAAAGAGGCCCTTCGGCCCAGCAAGTCCACACTGACCCACTGACGAGTATCCCACCCAGACCCATTCCCCTACCCTATTATTCCACATTTTCCCTGACAAATGCATCTAACTGAACATCCCTGGACACTATGGGACAATTTCCCATGGCCAATCCACCCTAACCTGCACAATCCTGGGCACTATGGGACAATTTCCTATGGCCAATCCACCCTAACCTGCACAATCCTGGGCACTATCGGACAATTTCCCATGGCCAATCCACCCTAAACTACACAATCCTGGGCACTATGGGACAATTTCCCATGGCCAACCCACCCTAACCTGCACAATCCTGGGCACTATGGGACAATTTCCCATGGCCAACCCACCCTAACCTGCACATCCCTGGGCACTATGGGACAATTTCCCATGGCCAATCCACCCTACCCTGCACATCTTTGAACTGTGGGAGGATCTGTAGGAAACCTACACAGACACGGGGTAACTCAGCACAGTTGGCCGAGGGTGGAATCAAACCCGTGTCCCTGGGGCTGTGAGTCAGCAGCACTGGCCACTGAGTCACCATGCTGATTATTTCCTGAAATGTGGCGATCCAACCTGCTCACATTTCTCCAGCTGTGGTCTCCCCAGCCCCTTGTAGAGCTGCAGTAAGACTTGTCCTCCAACCCCCTTGGAATAAGAGCCAACATTCTGTGGCCCTTCTGGATTACGTGCTGCCCCTGTGCGCTTGTTTTCATGTACAAGTCCTGCCACACCCTGTTGTAGACTTCTCCAGCTTCTCCCCATTTCACTAAGAGCAGCAGACTCAGCTATAACCACGTGACTACAAACATTGGACAATAGTTCTGCATGATGAGCAGAGCACCTGTGAGAGACATACATTTACAATGTCTGATCAGAGACCACTGTAGGCTGCGTGTAAGATGATTGTTACTCAGGGATTGAAGTTGGTTTCATACTTCCAGCCACTGGGTGGAATCGGCTGTGTTTATCAGTCTTGCACATGCTTCCGCATTCTTTGAAAAGCCAGCAACATCTGGACTAACCTGGCCACCATCCGCTGGATGCAAAACCAGCATTGTCCAGGTAACTGGTCACAAGGTCCTTCAATACTTTCACCTTGTCTGTCATGGCTCAGGTGTACACATCCTCCCCTGGATACCCAGAACGTGTGCATTAACACCAAGGCTGACATCGCTATGGAGGCTGAACAGCTGATGTCCAGGCTTCAAACCACATCACAGGTGGTTGACCCAAGATGGCGGCCGAGTAGGACACTTCAGCCAGAGCTTGCGTGGTCTGCCCTTTCATCGTTTTCTTTTCCTTCCCTGTTTTGCCTCTTGTTTTGTTTCATTTTTCTTCTTTCGCATCCTGGTCTCCAGTCTGACTCCTAGCTTCCAGTCCATCTCCTGGTCTCCAGTCTGACTCCTGGCCTCAGCACAGACACGTTGAGGGGCCGACCATGATGGCGTCCTGGCCTGGGACGGCTGTCTCTCAGCCTGGCATGACCTCAGTGCTGTCACCTAATCTTGAGGTGATACCAGAACAATCTGCCAACCTCATAATCCTCAACTTCAAGCCCGAAGCAGACTGGAGCCAGGGACTGGGTCAGACTGGAGCCAGGGACCGGGGCAGACTGGAGCCAGGGCCCGGGGCAGACTGGAGCCAGGGCCCGGGGCAGACTGGAGCCAGGGCCCGGGCAGACAAGAGCTAGGGCCCGGGGCAGACAGGAGCCAGGGCCCAGAGCAGACAGGAGCCAGGGACTGGGGCAGACAGGAGCCAGGGACCAGGGCAGACTGGAGCCAGGGCCCGGGGCAGACTGGAGCCAGGGACCAGGGCAGACTGGAGCCAGGGCCCGGGGCAGACTGGAGCCAGGGCCCGGGGCAGACTGGAGCCAGGGACCGGGGCAGACAGGAGCCAGGGACCGGGGCAGACAGGAGCCAGGGACCGGGGCAGACTGGAGCCAGGGCCCAGGGCAGACTGAGCCAGGGACCGGGGCAGACAAGAGCCAGGGACCGGGGCAGACAGGAGCCAGGACCCAGGACAGAGTGGGGAAGGGCCCGGGGGAGACAGGAGCCAGGACCCTGGGCAGACTGGAGCCAGGGACTGGGGCAGACAGGAGCCAGGGACCGGGGCAGATTGGAGCCAGGGACCGGACAGACAGGAGCCAGGAACCTGGGCAGACAGGAGCCAGGGCCCGGGGCAGGCTGGAGCCAGGAACCTGGGCAGACTGGAGCTAGGGACCCAGACAGACTGGAGCCAGGGACCGGGGCAGACTGGAGCCAGGGACTGGGGCAGACTGGAGCCAGCGACCAGGGCAGACTGGAGCCAGGGCCGGGGCAGACTGGAGCCAGGGCCGGGGGCAGTCAGGAGCCAGGGACCGGGGCAGACTGGAGCCAGGGACCCAGACAGACGGGAGCCAGGGACCCGGACAGACTGGAAGTAGGGACAGGCGCAAATTGGAGGCAGGGCCCAGTGTAGACTGGAGCCAGGGCCCGGAGGGGACTGAAGCCAGGGCCTGGTGTGGACTGGAGTCAGGGCCCGGTGTGGTCTTGAGGCAGGGACCGGTGTGGTCTTGAGGCAGGGACTGGTGTGGTCTTGAGGCAGGGCCCGGTGTGGACTGGAGGCAGGGCCCGGTGTGAACTGGAGACAGGGCCCGGTGCAGACTGGAGGCAGGGCCTAGTGTGGACTGGAGCCAGGGCCAGTGTGGTCTGGAGCCAGGTCCAGTGCAATCCTGGAGGCAAGACCCGGTGCAGGCTGGAGCCATGACCCTGTGTGGACTGGAGCCAGTGCCCGGTGTGTACTGGAGCCAGGGCCCAGTGTGGACTGGAGCCAGGGCCCGGTGTGGAGTGGAGCCAGGGACCTGTGTGGCCTGGAACAAGGGCCTGGTGTGGACTGCAGCCAGGGCCCAGTGCGGTCTGGTGGCAGGGCCCAGTGCGGTCTGGTGGCAGGGCCAGGTGCAGACTGGAGCCAGGGCCCGGTGTGGACTGGAGGCATGCCCGGTGTGGACTGGAGGCAGGGCCCGGTGTGGACTGGAGGCAGGGCCCGGTGTGAACTGGAGACAGGGCCCGGTGCAGACTGGAGGCAGGGCCTAGTGTGGACTGGAGCCAGGGCCAGTGTGGTCTGGAGCCAGGGTCCAGTGCAATCCTGGAGGCAAGACCCGGTGCAGGCTGGAGCCAGGACCCTGTGTGGACTGGAGCCAGTGCCCGGTGTGGAGTGGAGCCAGGGCCCAGTGTGGCCTGGAACAAGGGCCTGGTGTGTACTGCAGCCAGGGCCCAGTGCAGTCTGGTGGCAGGGCCCAGTGCGGTCTGGTGGCAGGGCCAGGTGCAGACTGGATTCAGGGCCCGGTGTGGACTGGAGGCAGGGCCCGGTGTGGACTGGAGCCAGGGCCTGGTGTGGACTGGAGCCAGGGCCCGGTGCGCTCTGGAGGCACGGCCTGGTGCAGACTGGAGCTAGGGCCCCATGTGGACTGGAGCCAGGGCCTGGTGTGGACTGGAGCCAGGGCCCTGTGTGTACTGGAGCCAGGGCCCGGTGTGGAGTGGAGATAGGGCCTGGGGCAGACTGGAGCTAGTGCCCGGTGTGGACTGGAGCCAGGACCCAGGATGGACTGGAGGCAGGGCCCAGTGTGGTGTGGAGCCAGGGCCCGGGGCGGACTGGAGGCATGGCCCGGTGCGGAATGGAGGAAGGGCCTGGTGTGGGCTGTAGCCAGGACCCGCTATGGACGAGAGCCAGGGCCCAGTATGTAGTGGAGACAGGGCCTGGGGCGGACTGGAGCCAGGGCGCGGTGTGGAGTGGAGAGAGGGCCCGGGGAAGACTGGAGGCAGGGCCCGGTGCGGAATGGAGGCAGGGCCCAGTGAGGACTGGAGGCAGGGCCTGGTGTGGACTGGAGGCAGGGCCTGGTGTGGATTGGAGATTCGGCCTGGTTTGGACTGGAGCCAGGGCCCAGTGTGGATAGGAGACAGGGCCCGGTGTGGACTGGAGGCGGGGCCCGGTGTGGATTGGAGACAGGGCCCGGTGTGGACTAGAGGCGGTGCCCGGTGTGGATTGGATTTACGGCCTGGTGTAGACTGGAGCCAGGGCCCGGTGTGGAGTGGAGCCAGGGCACAGTGTTGTCTGGAGCCAGGGACCAGTGTGGACTGGAGCTAGGGCTCGGTGCAGTCTGGAAGCAGGACCCGGTGCGGACTGGAGCCAGGGCCGCATGTGGACTGGAGCCTGGGCCTGGTGTTGACTGGAGCCAGGGCCCCGGGTGGTCTTGAGGCATGGCCCGGTGCGGACTGGAGACACGGCAGGTGTGGACAGGAGGCAGGGCTCGGTGTGGAGTGGAGACACGTCCTGGTGTGGTCTGGAACCAGAGCCTGGTGTAGTCTGGAGGCAGGGCCTGATGCGGTCTAGAGGGAGGGCCTGGTGTGGATTGGAGCCAGGGCCTGGTGTGGTATGGAGTCAGAGCCCGGTGCAGTCTAGAGGCAGGGCCTGGTTCGGACTGGAGCCAGGGCCTGGTGTGGACTGGAGCCAGGGCCCCGTTTGGACTGGAGCCAGGGTCCGGTGCAGTCTGAAGGCAGGCGTGGGTGCAGGCTGGAGCCAGGGCCCCGTGTGGACTGGAACCAGGGCCCGGTGTTGATTGGAGCCAGTGCCCGGTGTGGAGTGGAGCCAGGGCCCAGTGTGGTCTGGAACCAGGGCCTGGTGTGGACTGGAGCCAGGGCCCAGTGCGGTCTGGAGGCAGGGCCAGGAGCAGACTGTAGCCAGGGCCCCGTGTGGACTGGAGGCAGAGCCTGGTTTGCACTGGAGCCAGGGCCTGGTGTGGACTGGAGCCAGGGCCCGGTGTGGACTGGAGGCAGGGCCCGGTGTGGAGTGGAGCCAGGGCCCGTTGTGGCCAGGAGACGGGGCCCGGTGAGGATTGGAGACAGGGCCCGGTGTGGACTGGAGCTTGGGCCCGGTGTGGACTGGAGGCAGGGCCCGGTGTGGATTGGAGATAGGGCCCGTTGTGGCCAGGAGACGGGGCCCGGTGAGGATTGGAGACAGGGCCCGGTGTGGACTGGGCTGGAGGCAGGGCCCGGTGTAGACTGGAGCCAGGGCCCGGTGTGGACTGGAGCCAGGGCCCGGTGTGGACTGGAGCCAGGGCCCAGTGTTGTCTAGAGCCAGGGCCTGGTGTGGACTGGAGGCAGGGCCCGGTGTGGATTGGAGATAGGGCCCGTTGTGGCCAGGAGACGGGGCCCGGTGAGGATTGGAGACAGGGCCCGGTGTGGACTGGAGCTTGGGCCCGGTGTGGACTGGAGGCAGGGCCTGGTGAGGAATGGAGGCAGGGCCCAGTGTGGACTGAAGGCAGGGCCCGGTGTGGACTGGAGGAGGGCCCGGTGTGGATTGGAGCCAGGGCCCGGTGTGGTCTGGAGCCAGGGCCCGGTGTGGAGTTGAGCCAGGGCCCAGTGTTGTCTAGAGCCAGGGCCCGGTGTGGAGTGGAGGCAGGGCCCCGTGTGGATTGGAGATAGGTCCCGGTGTGGACAGGAGGCGTGACCCAGTGAGGATTGGAGACAAGGTACTGTGGACTGGAGGCAGGGCCCAGTGTGGATTGGAGCCAGGGCCTGGTGTGGACTGGAGGCAGGATCCAGTGAGGAATGGAGGCAGGGCCCAGTGTGGACTGGAGGCAGGGCCCGGTGTGGACTGGAGGCAGGGCCCGGTGTTGATTGGAGGCAGGGCCTAATGTGGTCTAGAGCCAGGGCCCGGTGCGGAATGAAGGCAGGACCTGGTGTGGTCTGGAGACAGACCCCGGTGCGGAATGGAGTCAGGCCCCATTGTGGACTGGAGGCAGGGCCCGGTGTTGACTGGAGACAGGGCCCGGTGTGGATTGGAGGGAGGGTCTGTTGTGGTCTGGAGACAGGGCCCGGTGTGGATTGGAGGGAGGGTCTGTTGTGGTCTGGAGACAGGGCCCGGTGTGGATTGGAGACAGGGCCCGGTGTGGACTGGAGGCAGGGCCCGGTGTTGACTGGAGACAGGGCCCGGTGTGGATTGGAGGCAGGGTCTGGTTTGGTCTGGAGACAGGGCCCGGTGTGGATTGGAGACAGGGCCCGGTGTGGACTGGAGGCAGGGCCCGGTGTGGATTGGAGATAAGGCCTGGTGTGGACTGAAGGCAGGGCCCAGTGTGGATTGGAGACAGGGCCCAGTATGGATTGGGGTATAAGTGGCTGCATGATCTGGTTTGGAGGACTGCTGGTGTTGAGTTTTAATTCCGCATCACTGGCCATCCCATTTCCATTCTCCTATTTTCTCGGATCTTGTATCTGAAGGAGCTGCACCTAACTCCCTTTGCCATAAGTAACGGTCCATAAACCTTTCCCTCTGCTCACATGTGACAAAGCAGCTAAATCAATGCAGTTTAATTCACAGGAATGTGGCTCCGTTTGTGTTTGCTCTGCACCCCTTCCCAATTCCCTCTCTGCCTGACCGCAGTGAGCACACCAAGTGGAAGTATCTGAAAACTCAGAAACTTTCCGACTGTCGCTCAAAGTAATTTTTCTGTCTCGCTTCCATTTCGTTGAGTTTTCTTTCAAGACACAACTCCCCTATGTCATCCTCGACACATCCATCTCTTCAAAAACTCGCAGGATTCCTCTCCTCCTCTTATAGATTAACCTCATCACGTATTCCTCACAAGACCACCCACCTATTCCAGCTATGAGTCTGTTAAACGTTCTCTGAACCTGTTCCAACACTATTGCATCCTTTATTTAAATAAGCTACTAATACAGATAGAGACTTTTCATAGGGACAGACCAATCGGCCCCTCCAGCCTATCCCACCACGCAATGTGATCATGAATGAGCTGGGACCTGACTCTATTTAGCCGCCTTTGGCCCATATCCCTCCCTGCGTAGGTGAAAGGGAGGGCTGCAGATGCTGGGGATCAGAGTTGAGAGTGTGGTGCTGGAAAAGCACAGCAGGTCAGGCAGCATCGAGGAGCAGGAGAGTCGACGTTTTGAGCATAAGCCCTTCATACCTTCACTTAACAATAAATATCTATCTCACCTTTAAAACTAACAATGGATCCAGTATTCTCTACCACCCTCAGTATGTAGGAGTGCTGCCTAATGTCACCAGCCCTAGTTCTCAATCCAGGCTTGCTGGCTCTGGAACACACAAACAGTGGAAACAGTTGATCTTTGCCTGTCCTGTCGTTTCCTGTTAATACCTTCGATACTTTGATCAAATCACCCCCTAACTCTCAGAATTTGAGAGAAGGCAGGTCCATCGCTGAACCATGATCTCAATCGAATCTTGAGGTTGTCGGTGAGCTCACTGAGCTGCTGAGTTATTGTACAGACGTTCCATTACCACACTGGCTTACATCATCAGTCCAACCTCGGTGAGGCGCTGTTGTTCTGACCTGCTCTGGTTTTCCAGTCTGCTGGGGTGTGGGTCTCCCCTGCAGTGGTTTGTACACCGGGTCTATCTCTACATGCGTTTGTTGATGGCCTTTCTGGTTGAATGCCAGAACTTCCAAGAACTCTTGAGCATGTGTCTGCTTGGCTTGTCCCAGAATGATTATCTTGGTCCTAATTGAATTAATGGCTGTGCGTGCAGATGAGAGAGTGTGGA
>NW_025212224.1:12479-17310 GCF_004010195.1 Chiloscyllium plagiosum
TTAAATAAGCTACTAATACAGATAGAGACTTTTCATAGGGACAGACCAATCGGCCCCTCCAGCCTATCCCACCACGCAATGTGATCATGAATGAGCTGGGACCTGACTCTTTTTACCCACCTTTGGTCCATATCCCTCCCTGCGTAGGTGAAAGTGAGGGCTGCAGATGCTGGGGATCAGAGTCGAGAGTGTGGTGCTGGAAAAGCACAGCAGGTCAGGCAGCATCCGAGGAGCAGGAGAGTCGACGTTTTGAGCAAAAGCCCTTCATACCTTCACTTAACAATAAATATCTATCTCACCTTTAAAACTAACAATGGATCCAGTATTCTCAACCACCCTCAGTATGTAGGAGTGCTGCCTAATGTCACCAGCCCTAGTTCTCAATCCAGGCTTGCTGGCTCTGGAACACACAAACAGTGGAAACAGTTGATCTTTGCCTGTCCTGTTGTTTCCTGTTAATACCTTAGATACTTTGATCAAATCACCCCCTAACCCTCAGAATTTGAGAGAAGGCAGGTCCATCGCTGAACCATGATCTCAATCGAATCTTGAGGTTGTCGGTGAGCTCACTGAGCTGCTGAGTTATTGTACAGACGTTCCATTACCACACTGGCTTACACCATCAGTCCAACCTCAGTGAGGCGCTGTTGTTCTGACCTGCTCTGGTTTTCCAGTCTGCTGGGGTGTGGGTCTCCCCTGCAATGGTTTGTACACTGGGTCTATCTCAACATGCGTTTGTTGATGGCCTTTCTGGTTGAATGCCAGAACTTCCAAGAACTCTTGAGCATGTGTCTGCTTGGCTTGTCCCAGAATGATTATCTTGGTCCTAATTGAATTAATGGCTGTGCGTGCAGATGAGAGAGTGTGGATCAGGCCGTTTGGTCATCACTTGGTGTTTGTGAAGGCAGATGGCTAGTTTCCTTCCTATTTGTCTGATGGAGTGTTTGTTGAGTTGTTGTAAGGGATTTGGTATACCACGTTGGTCTTAAATGTTGTAGCGATGGGTTCCTTTCTCCTGGTAGGTAGTTGGTGTCATGTAGTTGTTAGTTAGTTTGTTCCCATAATGTCTTATGGACCTAACAACCAGGTTATTAATTCTGAAATTTTCTTCATACAGGGTAGTGTGGCCCATGTGTTGGTGTACTCGAATCTAACCACGTGGAAGTAGTTACAAAATCACGCAACACCAGGTTATCGTCCAACAATCATATTTTGACCACTAGCTTACTCCACAACCACCTGATGAAGGAGCAGCGCTCCGAAAGCCAGTGCTTCCAAACAAACCTGTTGGACTATCAGCTGGTGTTGTGTGATTTTTAACATTCGACGAGAAAGTGAGGGCTGCAGATGCTGGAGATCAGAGCTGAAAATGTGTTGCTTGAAAAGCGCAGCAGGTCAGGCAGCATCCAAGGAGCAGGAGAATCGACGTTTCGGGCATTACTGAAGAAGGGCTCATGCCCAAAACCTCCTCCACAAACATCATCGATTTTCTGCTTTCATTGACATTATTGTCGAAGGGCGAGATGGAAATTGTGTATCTGGCCAGAGTACTCAGACCCCTTGGCATCATGGTAGCCCACAAACCCACCAACACACTAAAACAGCAGCTAATGAACTTGAAAGACCCCACACAGACAACAAGCAAAACTAATGTCATTAACACAAAATACCGTGCAAGGACTGTAACAAACACTAAATTTGACAAACAGAAAACTAGCCATCAGGAAGCATGAACACCAACTAGCCACAAAAGGACATGACCCTTTCTCACTAGTATCCTCACATATGGATGAGGAAGGACATCACTTCAAGTGGAATAACACAGCCATGCTCGGACAAGCCAAACAAAGACACGCACGAGAATTCCTAGAAGCATGGCATTCCAATCGGAACTCTATCAACAAACACTTTGACTTGGATCCTATTTACCACCCCCGGAGAAAAAGAACAGGAAATGACATTGCCACAGGAAATGACGTCACCCGTGAAAATGACATCACCGACCCAAGGAAACCCAAACACGTAAATAGAAAGCGGGCTATGCCACCAGTGCTTCGTCTGGAGGCCCACTGAAGATGTTACTGAGTAGGGTGACAAAATGTCTGAAACCGAACCTTCCAGCTCAGCGAGCAAACCTACATCCAGAACCTCAACCTGAGCTACAAATCGTCTCAAAACTCGCGAGAAACATCATATAGTTACAGGAGAAGCCCTTCAAACCTGTATTGCCAAAGTGCACTCAATCTACACCACACAAAAACATACAAACTCGGAGCAGGAGTAGGCCGTCTGGCCCTTTGAGTCCGCTCTGCCATTCAATAGGATCATGGCTGATCTTCTCATGGCCTCAGCTCCACCCGCTCACCGTAACCCTGAATCCCTTTACTGTTCCAAAATCAATCTCTCTTTGGTTTAAAAGCAGCCAACGAGGAAGCCTCTGCTGCTTCCCTGGGCAGGGAATCACACAGATTCACAACCCTCTGGGTGAAGAAGTGCCTCGTCAATTCAGTCCGAAATCTGCTCCCTCTTATTTCGAGGCTAGGCCCCTCCCGAGTTCGAATCTCACCTGCCATTGGAAACATCCTCCCTGCTTCTATCTTATCTATTCCCATCATGATATTATATCTGTCTATAAGATCCCCCACATTCTTCTAAATTCCAATGAGGAGAATCCCACTCTACTCAGTCTCTCCTCATAAACCAACTCCTTCAACTCTGGGCTCAACCTAGTGAACCCCCTCTGCACCCCCTCCAGTGCCAGTACATCCTTTCTCAAGTAAGGAGACCGAACCTGTGCACAGTATTCCAGGTGTACCTGCACTAGTCTGGCATTTGGTCCATCTGGGTCCATTCCTGATGAAGGGCTTTTGCCCGAAACGTCAATTTTCCAGCTCCTCGGATACTGCCTGACCTGCTGTGCTTTTCCAGGACCACTCTAATTTTGACATCTCAAGTGCTCATCCAAGTACTTTTGCGGGTTGTGAGGTCTCCCATCTCAATTATCCTCCCAGATCCCCCACCTCACATTATGTTCCATCTCCTGGGATTTTGCCGACTTGATTAACCTGTCTCTATCACCACTAACTCTGGCAGCTCATTCCATACACACACCCCATCCTCTGTATGAAAACGTTGCCACTTAGGTCCTTTTTATATCTTTCCCCTCTCACCCTAAACCTATGTCCCTCTAGTTCTGGACTCCCCCACCCCAGGGAAAAGACCTTGCCTATTTATCCTATCCATGCCCCTCATGATTTTGTAAACCTCTGTAAGGTCACCCCCTCAGCCTCCGACGCTCCAGGGAAAACAGCGCCAGCCTGTTCGACCTTTCCCTGTAGCTCAGATCCTCCAACCCTGGCAACATCCTTGAAATCTTTTCTGAACCCTTTCAAGTTTCACAACATCTTTCCGATAGGAAGGAGACCAGAATTGCACACAATTTTCCAACAGCGGCCTAACCAATGTCCTGTACAGCCGCAACATGACCTCCCAACTCCTCCACTGACTGATAAAGGCATGCATAAATTTTGAAAGACTAGGATTCTTCCTATTGACAGAGCAGTAATCTCGTGTTAATCAGGATCATTACCATCCACAGGCATTTTCATGGGAAAAGTGCACTGCTGGGAGAGGCTATCTCGCGACAGCTCACTTGGTCAGACCAACTCGTGTTCTGTCTCAGCTGCAGTTCCGGTATTAACCCAATTTATGTAAAACTGACAGTGAAATAACACTCCTCCTTCGTGGACTGACAACTTCCCAAGTGATTGACTCCCTCTCCTGCCCCCACCCCTCCAGTGGCTGCATTCACATCTGTCCCTGTGTCTACCTTTCGTGGTGAGCATGCAGGGTGAGTTCTTACAACACACCCAGGATTGGATCAGAGTGCAAACCAGTTGATCCACAAGCCCGGTCTGCAGTAAATAAAGATCTCAATACCTTCTTGAGGAAGTTGCATTTTCCGTTCAGTCTTCCTCTTAACTCAAACATGAAATTGGCCATTACTCTGTTTTTACTGTCCAGCGTCTGGCTCGATGTGAACACCATGACTCGGGGTAAGTGTTAGTTTTGTCGTGTGAAACATTAATAGATTTCAAACTGCGTAGATCCCTCGATGTGCTGTGCTGTAGAGATGATGACTGCCCCATAGAATCAAAAATGTTACTGCCCAATCTCCTAATTTCTTCAGCCCCTTCATTTCTGCCTCTCGCTGCAATTTCTTCCAGCCTCACGATGCTGTAATGTTCTTGGCCACTTCTGGCCTTTGCAGACTTGTTCCTCCAACTCTGCCACCCTACCCACCTACTTTTATGGAGATGGTTTCAGTTGGACTTCAATTGATGGAGCAGCAATGGGCTCAGTTAAAATCCATCTGATTGTTTAATTGTTTTCTTCAGTGGAAGATTGTTTCAATTTGATAATCATCACAAAAGAGTTTGATGTGAATTTTACCACCTGTTTGAGCAATAAAATGTTCCCTGTTTTTTTTTTAAATTTCAATTGCAAGTCCAATTTCGGTGCTACTTAATATTCAAAGCAGAGTTGCGAACTCCCTCTTGACAAGATAAAGGACAGCAGTCTATTTTTGGAACGTAAGTCCAGGATGCCAACCCTCCATGGACAATAATATATTGAGTGATTGACATGTGAAAGAAAACTGAAAGAAGTTGGATAATGAAAAAAAGTAGAAAATCGAACACTGCCAGAATAGTGATTGGAAAGCAAGTACAAGTATTATCTTAAGGAGCATTCTTTAGGGAGTGCTGTTTACAATCCTTTTGCATCTCCATGTGGAATATGCCAGTGTTGTGGGGCTGTACAATGTAGTGTG
>NW_025212224.1:21047-25704 GCF_004010195.1 Chiloscyllium plagiosum
GCTCTGCTGGTCGCTAAAATGTGTCTGACTGTGGAAACATTGAGCAGCAGAATCAGGAGAAATGGGAGAGCCGGGTTTAGAATGTGGTGGAGGAACTCGACTGTGACCCAGTCACGGGAATAGTAAACTTGATCTGTTCCCTCACAAAACCAGGACTCAATCGTCAGCGAATACAAAGGTGTGAGCATAAAATACCAGAAAATGTTCTTCAGACAACTCATCACAGTCACTGTTCCCAGAACTACAGTCGCCATTTTCTCAATGCAATATTTACTTTTCAGCTTCTGGCAACAAATGGCCACAAACCGATCAAAGGTGAAAGTGACGGTGAACCAGACAGAATAGTCAGTGGCTGCATAAAGCAGGAAGGCGTGAATATTACATACGTCAATGTCCCGCAGGAAATAAAACTGTTCCCGATAAACAATGGGAATGTGTGTCATTGTCAAGTCAAGGGTAATGACATGTAGATCCGCTATTGCCATCGACCCCAGGTAACATCTGATACATGGAGACAATCCACAATCTTTATAAAGCAGGATGTAGATGGTGACTACATTGGCTATGAGGAAAGAAACAAACAAAGCATACATCAACCTGGAGCTAAAGTGATCAATTTCATGAGAGCCGAGTGACATTTTCCAATGTGTCACTGTATTTAGATAATTATTGATGTAATTGAAACTGACATAACATATGGAAAGTTTGAATTACTTGCAAAATATGATGTAAACCACAAGAAACCCTCCTTTACTATACATCAATACACACACACACCCAGAACAACAAATAGTTTCTAGTAGATTCCCACGCATAATAAGGAATATGGAGGCGTAAGTCAGATATAGGTAGCTGGAATCAAGTGAATGTCCTTTGGAGCATGGAGGGTTTAGGAGGGATATGTAGAGGCCAAAAAGGCGCAAGAGATAGCTTTGGCAAATACTCTTCAATACTATTGAAAGAGATTGAACAAGAATATTAAGGTTAAAAGAGAAACTGGGGAGAGTGCAGGACTTCTTAAAAATCAATCAGTCATCGATGTGTGGAACCACTGATTATGAATAACGTCCAATGGGTGTATTGCCACATGCACTCACATGAGTACAGTGATAGGTTTACATATCGCCACATGTGATGTAATCTTAGGTACAAAGGTACTCTCGCTCCGGCTACAGAATCTTGGTGTAAAGCAGAAAAACAACGAAAACAAAGTTAAAATATATAACATTACAGTCATTCCTGCAAAACTGGAAATCAATGAAACACAGTTAAGAATTCAACAATACAGTCCATAAGAGCTTGGCCTCACACTCCTCACAAGAACTCCACCTCAACCACTCCTCTGCCTTGCAGAGTTTTTCCTGCTGGATGGGTGAGATCTTATATAAATATATCGCGTATATATTTATTGCGTAGATAAATATGGAATCTGCAGAACTCGAGGAATAAATAAATATAGTGATGATTTGAAACGAGGGCACATTACAGAAGAGAAAGTGCTAGAGATATCAAAAACGCAGAACCGTAGATACATTCCCAGTACCTGTTCAAGTGTAGCCGAGATCCTTGCGGGAAGATATGGAAGAAATTGTGGCGCGGCCTTGCTGAGATAACTGCATAATTCCTCAGAGTTCTGCGGAAGGGTCATTGGATTTGAAACGTTAACTCTGATTTCTCGACACAGATACTACCAGACTTGCTGAGGTTTTCACGCACCTTCTGTTTGTCTTTCTGATTTGCAGCATCTGCAGATCTTCCATTTCTAAAATGTATGTGCGAAACGCAGGAACATTGGATCAGATCACTTGAGGAAACCCGGTGAGCATGGACAATTTGTGCTGAAGGGTCTGTTTGCATATTGCATGACTCTAAGAGTCTATGTCTCTATAACTCTGAATACAACAACAAATCGACAATTCACTCAATTCACTTCCAAGTCGAAAATCCATGATAAATGCTTTCAATGATCTTGCTCAGTAAAATTTCTTCAATAGACAATTCTGTATACTGATGTGGTGCTGTAGATTTGTCACAACAGGACCTTGAACCCTTCTGTGAATTAAACTAAACACCCAGAAAAGCTCACCTCGTCTCGTAATCTGCTAAAATATGAGTGGTAGAGAATTCCCACATTCCACTATTTAAGGAAAGTATGATCAATTTATTCTTTACCTGTAAAAATGAATATTAAATAACTATTCACAACTCGAAGCCCCTATTTCTCTCGACTGCTTGTTAGATACGTCCAACTCGATATCAATATACTGTTGAAAAAAACACTTATTAATATTACACAACTTCATTGAAAAAACATGCAGCCGCTAACGTCTCTACTGTCCATCTTCTTCCCGTAGATGATCTCTCTGAATCGTCTTCTTTACTTGACAGTGAAGCGGTTTCAAATGAAAAGGGACATTTGATAGGGTATTTCAATGTCTTGGATCTCTCTTTGTCCATCTTGATGGCAGCATCTCTGTCTGATTTTCAAACTGCTTCATTTTTACATCCCCAACATCAGATTGCTTCCTCGGAAGTGTTAGCAAAGAAATAAAAAATGAAGTCAACTGGGTTTTAATAACCCGGAGCATAATTTTAACTGATTGGTTAAATTCAAATTATTGCCAAAACATAAGCCAACTCAGGTATCCATTTCACAGACAAATGTTACATACTTTCAGTTTTCCAGTGCACTGAGACTGCCATGTGATAATATGATTCAGATGCTTGTTAGCTCTCAGTGCAGAACAGCAATTACTCCCTCTTAAAGGTACAGTACACAACTTCAACTTCATAACAGATTTATACAACAATCGTATTCAATGACAATGCGATTTTTTCCCCAGGATAATCCCTCAGTCTATCATTATCAACAGGCTAACGTTTTGTTCAGTGACAAGTATGGGTGAAGATGGCAGTGTCAGAACGATGCCCACCTAAAACCGTTAAACCTGCCGCACTTAACTGCTAACGTTTCAAACAGCAGAACTAACATCTGATAGAGTAGAGCGAAATGATCCCAAGACGAGTAGATAAACAATTCTGACATATTCAGTAATAAATAGTGATGGACGATTAAACAACGCATGTATTTTACACATCATTGATAATGGAAAATCCTTGCATGTCAGTGTAAAAGTTAAGGAAGTATATCTGCACCGTCCTCAGGCAAAAGTGTGGAGTGAATGATTCACCTCACCCTTGTCACTATGCCCACAGAATTTCCGATGACACTCTTTAACTAATTCAATTCGTGGCCCGTGACATGAAGAAACACCTGAACACAGTGGATTCGACGAAGGCGATTGACTCCATTTCTTCAATCGGACTGAAAATTTGTGCTGCACAACAAGCCGTGTCCCTTGGGAAGCTGTTTCGTTCAAACTTCAGAACTGACATCTGACTGTCAATGTGAAAAATTACCCCACCATGTCCAGTCATCCAAGAGGAAAATAATTACAATCGTAAAAATTGCCACTCACTCAGTCTCATCAAGATAGTTAAATCATTGACAAGCAGTGCAGAAATAACCAGCTCGAAGTTGTATCCAATAGCTCCCTATGTGGCGATGGCGCTGGTTTGAAATATCACTGTATAATCAGTCCAGGCTAATAGTCTGCCAGCTGGTGGAAGTTAAAATCAATTCATATAAGATCGAAATCTAAAGTCTTGGTATCAGTAATAATGGCCTCAAAACCAATGGCGATTGTAAACACCATCTTATTTCACCGATGTACTTTAATAAATTGAATCTCTCGTGCTTTTCTGGTCTGGCTGATAAGTGACTCCAGACATGCAGACATGTGACAAACTCTTCAATGGTGTCTGAAACGGTCAAAGAAGACACTCAACTTTATCAAAGTTTTTCGAGATCTCAAATAATATAACTGGGCAGAACACCTGACATGAGCCTCAGTATCGGAAAAGGAAATGGGAAGCACAGACCGGTATACCCGACAGAGACGTCCTACCTAAAAACTGAGAGCTTGTGCCTGCACTTACAGGGGTTTCACACCGAGTGCACAGAAACGTCGTGAAAGGAGTAGTCCAATCAATACATTGAGACAATAATAATGTCCGAATATCTCCACAATGCAATTTTTCCACAGTGTGTACATATCCCTTGATGTGAGTGAACATTGGAAACTGTAAAACAGTAACTGCGGTAATCCCTTCGGTCCATCGATTTTTCTCCGCAATTTTTTATAATGACAGCTGATTCTTTGTCTCCTCATCATACCCCTGTTCTCTCCTCATCCGTTTCGTGATAGAAATCCTTATTCATATTCAGTGCCTTGGATTCCACAGCTTATGTGGTAGAAAATTCCCAGTTTCACCAGTCGCTGAGAGCAGACAATAATCCCTATCTTAATGCAGAGTGGGCTGCTTTTAACTCATGTTGTAGATGCTTGTTTTATATGTCCCAGCGAGACGAAATGTCGACCTTTTTTCCAATCTGTCTTGGACTTTCAGTATTTTATACATTGCACTTAGACATTAATTTATTTTCCGAAACCACTTAGAATAAAGACCCATTCGACAGAAATTCTGCTCACACAACAAGCCTATCATCCCAGAGATCTGTCTAGTCACCCTTCACTTCAATTCCACAATATCAGATTTGTTCTTTATGACTAACGAGAACAAAACTGCACACAAA